>NC_091994.1:21646512-21941906 GCF_044704955.1 Pristiophorus japonicus
GAGGGGGGGGAGGGAGAGGGGGGGGAGGGAGGGGGAGGGAGGGAGAGAGAGGGGAGAGGGAGAGAGAGGGGGAGGGGAGGGAGAGAGAGGGGAGGGGAGAGAGAGAGGGGAGGAGAGGGAGGGAGAGGGAGGAGAGGGAGGGAGAGGGGGGAGAGGGAGTGAGGGAGGGGAGGGGAGGGAGGAGAGGGAGGGAGGGAGAGAGGAGAGAGAGAGGGAGAGAGGGAGGGGAGGGAGGGGGAGAGAGAGAGAGGGAGGGGAGAGGGGGAGGGGAGAGGGAGAGAGGGGGGGAGGGAGGGAGAGAGAGGAGGAGGGAGGGAGGGAGGAGAGGGGGGGGAGGGAGGGAGGGAGAGAGGGGGGCAGGGAGTGAGGGAGAGAGGGGGGGAGGGAGGGAGAGAGGGGGGGAGGGAGGGAGAGAGGGGGGGAGAGGGAGGGGGGAGAGAGAGGGGGGAGAGAGGGGGAGAGAGAGGGGAGGGAGGGAGAGAGAGGAGGGGGGAGAGAGAGGGGAGGTGGGGAGGGAGAGGGAGGGGGGGGAGAGAGAGGGGAGGGGGGGAGAGAGAGGGGAGGGTGGGAGAGAAGGAGAGGGAGGGAGAGAGGGAGGGAGAGAGAGAGAGGGAGAGAGGGAGGGGGAGAGGGAGGGAGGGGGAGAGGGAGGGAGGGAGAGAGGGAGGGAGGGAGAGAGGGGGAGGGAGGCAGGGAGAGAGAGAGGGGAGGGGGGAGGGAGGGAGAGAGGGGAGGGAGAGAGAGAGGGAGGGAGGGAGGGAGTGAGAGATAGAGGGGAGGGAGGGAGAGAGAGAGGGGAGGGAAGGAGGGAGAGAGAGAGGGGAGGGAGGGAGGGAGAGAGAGAGCGGGGGGGGGGCGGGTCGGGGAACAGGAGCGCGGGTCGGGTCAGTCCGGGGGGGGAGGGAGCGGGTGTCGTGTCGGGACGGGGCGGGGCGGGGGGAGCGGGTGTCGGGTCGGGTCGGGTCGGCGGGGGGAGGGAGCGGGTGTCGGGTCGGGTCTGGTCGGCGGGGGGCGGGAGCGGGTGTCTGGTCGGCGGTGGGTGGAGGGGGGAGCGGGTGTCGGGTCGGGTCTGGTCGGCGGGGGGGGGGGGGGGAGAGCGGGTGTCTGGTCGGCGGTGGGTGGAGGGGGGAGCGGGTGTCGGGTCGGGTCTGGTCGGCGGGGGGGGGGGGAGAGCGGGTGTCGGGTCGGGTCTGGTCGGCGGGGGGGGGGGGGAGAGCGGGTGTCTGGTCGGCGGGGGGGAGCGAGTGTCGGGTCTGGTCGGAGGGGGGAGCAGGAGCTGGCCGTGGGAGGAGCCTCATTGACGCAGCCCCAGTGAGGCCATTCAGCCAGGGCTAGGGGCTGCGTGCTTCGGGCCCCTCCCACACAGTTCGGCGCCTGGAGCTACTGCACTTGCGTGCCGACTGTAGCGCGCATGTGCAGAGGTCCCGGCACTGTTTTCAGCGCCGGGACTGGCTCCACCCCCCCACAGCTCGTGCTGTCTGCGCCTACGGCCAGAGGACCTGTAAGGATATGTAAATACCGAGGATTTTTTTAGGCGCCGTTTTAGGCGCGAAAAACGGGCGCCCAGCTCGGAGGGGCGCCCGTTTTTTTTGTTGTGGAAACTTGGGCCCATAGAAACATAAAAATTGGTGCAGGAGTAGGCCATTCGGCCCTTCGAGCCTGCACCACCATTCAATAAAATCATGGCTGATCATTCACCTCAGTACCCCTTTCCTGCTTTCTCTCCGTACCCCTTGATCCCTTTAGCCGTAAGGGCCACATCTAGCTCCCTCTTGAATATATCCAATGAACTGGCATCAACAACTCTCTGCGGTAGGGAATTCCACAGGTTAACAACTCTCTGAGTGAAGAGGTTTCTCCTCATCTCAGTCCTAAATGGCTTACCCCTTATCCTAAGACTATGTTCCCTGGTTCTGGACTTCCCCAACATCGGGAACATTCTTCCTGCATCTAACCTGTCCCGTCCCGTCAGAATCTTATACGTTTCTATGAGATCCCCTCTCACCCTTCTAAACTCCAGTGAATACAGGCCCAGTCAATCCAGTCTCTCCTCATATGTCAGTCCTGCCATCCTGGGAATCAGTCTGGTGAACCTTCGCTGCACTCCCTCAATAGCAAGAATGTCCCTCCTCAGATTAGGAGACCAAAACTGAACACACTATTCCAGGCGAGGCCTCACCAGGGTCCTGAACAACTGCAGCAAGACCTCCCTGCTCCTATACTCAAATCCCCTAGCTATGAAGGTCAACATACCATTTGCCTTCTTCACCGCCTGCTGTACCTGCATGTCAACTTTCAATGACTGATGTACCATGACACCCACGTCTCACTGCACCTCCCCTTCCCCCAATCTGCCGCTATTCAGATAATATTCTGCCTTCGTGTTTTTGCCACCAAAGTGGATAACCTCACATTTATCCACATTATACTGCATCTGCCATGTGTTTGCCCACTCACCTAACCTGTCCAAGTCATCCTGCAGCCTCTTAGCGTCCCCCTCACAGCTCACACCGCCACCCAGCTTAGTGTCATCTGCAAACTTGGAGATATTACATTCAATTCCTTCATCTAAATCATTAATGTATATCGTAAATAGCTGGGGTCCCAGCACTGAGCCCTGCGGCACCCCACTAGTCACTGCCTGCCATTCTGAAAAGGACCCGTTTATCCCGACTCTCTGCTTCCTGTCTGCCCACCAGTTCTCTATCCACGTCAGTACATTACCCCCAATACCATGTGCTTTAATTTTGCACATCAATCTCTTGTGTGGGACCTTGTCAAAAGCCTTTTGAAAGTCCAAATACACCACATCCACTGGTTCTCCCTTGTCCATCCTCAAAACATTCTAGAAGATTTGTCAAGCATAATTTCCCTTTCATAAATAAAATGCTGACTTGGACCAATCCTGTCACTGCTTTCCAAATGCGCTGCTATTTCATCCTTAATATTTGAATTTAATAATTGAAGCAATGGGCTCTGTGCTGTGCAGTAACCAAGGTAACAGAAGCTTCATACTTGATCCACAACTCTGATTGCAGCACAGCACCATTCCATTCTCAGTATCACTACAAAGAATTCCTGATCTCGGTAGAAGATTTAAATACAGGATAGTAATTCAAGCATAAAATCACTGCACCACACTCTGAATATTGTTAGTTCAACACAATATAAATTTATTGTACACTAACAACTTCATAATATTGAATATAATAGCATATGTTAATGTACTCTAACAGAAGTTGGGAAAATGCTCGAGTTCATTATTAAGGAAGCAGTAGCAGGACATTTGGAAAAGCATAATTCAATCAAGCAGAGTCAGCATGGTTTTATGAAAGGGAAATCGTGTTTGACAAATTTTCTGGAGTTCTTCGAGGATGTAACGAGCAGGGTGGATAAGGGAGAACCAGTGGATGTGGTGTATCTGGATTTCCAGAAGGCATTCGATAAGGTGCCACATAAAAGGTTACTGCACAAGATAAAAGTTCACGGGGTTGGGGGTAATATATTAGCATGGATAGAGGATTGTCTAACTATCAGAAAACAGAGAGTCTGGATAAATGGGTCATTTTCCGGTTGGCAAACAGTAACTAGTGGGGTGCTGCAGGGATCGGTGCTGGGGCCTCAACTATTTACAATCTATATTACTGACTTGGATGAAGGGACTGTGTGTAATGTAGTCAAGTTTGTTGATGATACAAAGATGGGTGGGAAAGCAAATTGTGAGGAAGACACAAAAAATCTGCAACGGGATATAGACAGGCTAAGTGAGTGGGCAAAAATTTAGCAGATGGAGTACAATGTGGGAAAATGTGAGTTTATCCACTGTGGCAGAAAAAAAATAGAAAAGCAAATTATTATTTAAATGGAGAAAAATTGCAAAGTGCTGCAGTACAGAGGGACCTGGGGGTCCTTGTGCATGAAACACAAAAAGTTAGTATGCAGGTACAGCAAGCAATCAGGAAGGCAAATGGAATGTTGGCCTTTATTGCAAGGGAGATAGAGTATAAAAGCAGAGAAATCCTGTTACAACTGTACAGGGTATTGGTGAGGTCACACCTTGAGCACTGTGTACAGTTTTGGTCTCCGTATTTAAGGAAGGGTATATTTGCATTGGAGGCTGTTCAGAGAAGGTTCACTCGGTTAATTCTGGAGATGAAGGGGTTGACTTATGAAGATAGGTTGAGTAGGTTGGGCTTGTACTCATTGGAGTTCAGAAGAATGAGAGGTAATCTTATCGAAACATATAAGATAATGAGGGGCTTGACAAGGTGGATGTAGAGAGGATATTTCCACTCATAGGGGAAACTAAAACTAGGGGGCATAGTCTCAGAATAAGGGGCCGCCCATTTAAAACTGAGATAAGGAGGAATTTCTTCTCTCAGAGGGTTGCAAATCTATGGAATTCTCTGCCTCAGAGAGCTGTGGAGGCTGGGTCATTGAATACATGGGTGGTGTTAGAGCGATGTTTGAGTGATAAGGGAATAAAGGGTTATGGGGAGCGGGCAGGGAAGTGGAGCTGAGTCCATGATCAGATCAGCCATGATCTTATTAAATGGAGGAGCAGGCTCGAGGGGCCAAATGGCGTACTCCTGCTCCTATTTCTTATGTTCTTATGTTCTTAAGTACATAACTGGATTGAGGCGCAGCGGTTAGAAAAGGCCATTTTGTTAAATAAGCACTTTATAGTGATCCAGACACAGCTTTCTTGACTAACTATTAGTGTTATTACAAGGATTTAGCAGCATTTGAATCTATTTCCATTACTGCTGAATGACAAGCGCCTATATTCAGTTTGTCGTTATATTTAGACAGACTAAAATTAATGACTATTGAGAAATGGAACAAGCCAAGTTTAAATATAAAGCATTTAAATTGTTTAAAAAGGCCCTGAAATGTTGTGATTATTGTTGCAGGATTATTGACACAGATCAAAATTTCATCCCACTCTGCTCTTGATTTAGTGGGGCTAAGATTTAGTGGGGTTAAGGTGTCATGGCATCTTGCATAGCTTTACAGTCAAATGATAGCTGATTGCAAAATAATGTGATTGACCAAAGCAACACGACGGACATAGTGCCAGATAAGATGCATAGGCTTCCTATCAAATTCAGAAACAGCTCCTGAACTAAAGTAACGGTCAGGTGGCTAACTAACTTGAATTATACAGTGAACATAACCCTCAAGCCTGCAGCAAGCTGACAAATTCACGACCTTTCATTCAGTGGCATTTGAACTCTTGACCTCAGCATATAAAAAGGTGGCACCTGTGTTCCATCTGTGTCCTGCCCTGAGGTAAAAGAAACAGCTGGATGGGTTGACTTGATTTGCTCGGCAGGTCCCAAACAATGAAGTCCCCCCCCCCCCCTAGAATATCCCCAGATTTTTCCCCCCATCCAAGTATTATCTTCAAAATCAGCGGGTTACTTATTGAATGTTAGGTTAACACCGCTTGAGCGTCTCTTCCCCCTCATACCTTTCACTTTTGAAATCAAAGTGCCTGCAGCGGTCAGTGTTTCCACAGTGTTGAGAAGCGGGTATTTGTTGATGACTTGTCTCAAGATCCGCAGCACTTCCCCGAGGCACTCGTGAGCGACTGGGCGGCGAGTTTCCAGTTTTTCTGCGGGGAAAGGAATAAAGGTCCAAAGTTAACATTGAACGTATCAATTAAAAAAAAAATAGCTTATTGATTTCAGCCAGCTACTTAATCAGCTTTCTCTTCTCAGAATGGGACTGGCGGTGGTGTGGGGGGGGGGGCTTGGGGGGAAAGACAACTAACGGTCGTGTGTCTCGGGTGCGTGCTGTCCTGCACGAATTGGATGATAATCCTGGTGAAATATCAACATGTTTACAAGAGTGAAGGGACAGGTTCCGCACCGACACATTACCTTGTCCATTCCCTCCGCAGATGCTGATTGGCCAGTTGTGCGTTTCCAGCATTTTACGCCCTGTTCTAGCCTCTTGTGCACCCCTGACTTACCCTGCTCCACCACTGGCAGCCTAGGCCCTAAATTCTGGAATTCCCTCTATAAACCTCTCCACCTCCCTACTCCACTCTCCTCCTTGAAGTTGCTTCTTAAAACCTACCTCTTTGACCGAGGTTTTGGTCACCTGTCCTAATATCTCTTTATGTGGCTCGTGCCAAATGTTTTCTGATATCGCTCCTGTGAACTGCCTTGGGACGTTTTACTACGTTAAGGATGCTATATAAAGGCAAGTTGTTGTTGTTTTCAAGAGCTGTTGCGAAGCCTATAGAGTGCAAGAAGCCTGCAAACCTTAGTGGTGTTTTCCACTTAATGGTCCACCTTTACCAATACAGAATATTGATGACTGTGCTGTGTACTGAGCCACCAGGCCAGTGGTAGGATGTGGTTACAATCATTTGTGATTCCTCATATGGTGAGTTCCTGATCTCAGCTCAAGGCTCTGGGTCAGTGCAGGGTAGGCATGACGTGCTTCAGCGCAGGGTCAGGAGGAAGTTAGAAAGGAGGAAGTAAAGAATCCACACCATCTTGTACATGCTAGACGTTAGCTCAAAGGCAACAGCAGCAAGCTTTCTCAATTGAGGAATAGAGTGGGATGGGGGGGGGACCTAATAAAGGGGAAAATTACAAAAAAGGTGAAGAAATATAAAGATATGGGGGTGAAATTGGTCTTCGCCAGTAGCGGTTAACATGCTCGTAGTTTTATACTGTGTCTGATTATCTTTTTCATTGAAGTTTGTTTAAATGAGAACTGTCACAGGAAGGTGCATGAACTAAAATCAGTAGCTAATTTGGCTCCAACTAACATTTTACTGACACAAGGTGTTAAGTGGAGTATTTCTCAGTTGGGTCCAGTTCAATAAGGACGTGATTTCCAGAGCCCACCTCCTTCAGTTCAAAGCTGAAGCCACCCAGCAGGCTTCTGTTGATCTAGCTAACACCTCCGAATTGTAATGGTGGACAGTGTAAATAACTGATCGCAGGTAGTGCTAACAGAATGGATTCTTCATTCCAACCATTAAACTGGAAGGGCAGTCAGTATTGGAAAACAGCCAAATACCATCTCAAGAGACTTGCTCTGCTTGATTTTATTTCACTCCTGGTTGTGGTTCACTCATAAGAATGTAAGAAATAGGAACAGGAGTAGGCCATATGGCCCCTCGAACCTGCTCCGCCTTTCAATAAGATCATGGCTGATCTGATCATGGACTCAGCTCCACTTCCCTGCCCGCTCCCCATAACCCCTTCTCGATTAAGAAACCGTCTATTTCTGTCTTAAATTTATTCAATGTCCCAGCTTCCACAGCTCTCTGAGGCAGCGAATTCCACAGATTCACAATCCTCTGAGAGAAGAAATTTCTCCTCATCTCTGTTTTAAATGGGCGGCCCCTTATTCTAAGATCGTGCCCTCTAGTTCTAGTCTCCCCCATCAGTGGAAACATCCTCTCTGCATCCATCTTGTCAAGCCCTCTCATAATCTTATACGTTTCGATAAGATCACCTCTCATTCTTCTGAATTCCAATGAGTAGAGGCCCAACTTACTCAACCTTTCCTCATAAGTCAACCCCCTCATCCCCGGAATCAACCAGTGAACCTTCTCTGAACTGTCTCCAAAGCAAGTATATCCTTTTGTAAATATGGAAACCAAAACTGCACGCAGTATTCCAGGTGTGGCCTCATCAATACCCTGTATAACTGTAGTAACACTTTCTGATTTACTTTGCACTAGAGATTAAATGCTAACGTTGTATTCAATACTCGACAGGGCCAGAATTACTTTGTCATCTCAGTAACTTTCTTCTGAAAATAAAACTCCATTTCAGGGGTATAGATAAAATTATACAAGTAACCTGCTTAAAATGCACGTGAGTGGGGTTGCCAACTGGCTGTGTTTTTTAAAAGAAAAAGAAAAGGACAAGCTGAAATTTAGAAATTGCTGCTTGTTCAGTTTCCAGCTTTCACTGGCAATACAGTGGCCAGTTTCTTTGTAAATATTAATTGCAGAAGGCTTCAACATTCAGAGTTAGATCAAAAATTAATGTAGGTTAAAACTGGCAACTAGCAGCAAATTCAAAAAAAAAATCACATGGTAATGCTACTTGGTACAGAGTAATGCTGTAGTAAAAATATAAAATACCTCAAATTATGGGCAAGTCTGACCCTGGTTAAGGTGTTGCACTGAAATGACTACTTAAATTTCCATAGTTCTCCTCACATACAAAAACGTGAAGGAAAATCCATGGACTCTGAGCAGAAGGGAAAAGATGTATAGAAGAATTGCCATTACCATCTCATTTTTGCCCATCATCCCTTTTGTCTCTTAAATCTCTCCTGCCTTCCACCCTATCACAGACCTCCCCCTTTCATTGCCCCTTGCACTTCCTTAAGAATCTATTACATCTCAAACTTTTCTAGTTCTGATGAAGGGTCACAGACCTGAAACGATAACTCTTCCTTTCTCTCCACAGATGCTGCCTGACTGGCTGAGATTGCCAGCATTTTCTGTTTTTATTTCAGATTCCAGCATCCGCAGTGTTTTGCTGTTGTGATCGAAGAATTGGGTTGGTTTGAAAACAGGAAGGGCGATGGACACAATGAACGTTTCCACTCTGAGGCTGGTTTCTGCTGTACTGTTGAGGGAGCGCTGCTCAGTATTGCACATTCCACTTCAGGAAATCAAAGTTGCCAGTCCAAGTCCCGGAGGGCAGGCAGAGAGTGGCTCTCCCGCAGTTGGGTTTGAAATGCAGGCGACCTCCATGGGGACCCGCTTCAAAGTAGATTGCGGAACACGGCGTGGCGTGTGCACAGGCTGACTGTGACACTTGCGCATGCATGATTTGATGACATCACTACAGTCAATTGTCATGCGCTTCTACGTGCTTACGTCAAAATGACACTACAGGGATTGTGCTGTGGTCAAAACAGCATGTCCCCAAGCTCGTATCCTCTCCGTCACAGACCACCTACTCCCACCTCCATAACACTACCCACCTCAGCCCATCTCCTGCTGAAAACCCTCATCCATCTTGTCCCCTCCAGACTAGATGTCTCAAATGTTCTCCTGGTTAGCCTCCCATCATCCACCCTCCATAAACTTCACTTTGTCCAAAACTCTGCTGCTTACATCCTAACCCACACCAGATTCTCTCACTCATCACTGACCTACATTGGCTCCCAGAGTCTCAAATTTTAAATTCTCACCCTTGTGTTTAAATCCCTTCCTAGCCTCACCCCTCCCTATCTCTGTAACCTCATCCAGTATTACAGCACCCCCACCCCGCCTACCCCCAAGGCTCTGTTCCTCTGATTATAGCCTCTTGTGCATCCCTCTCTCCCATTGGTGGCTGTGCCTTCAACTGATATGAATTCCAAAGTGTGGGGCCTAAGAACATAAGAAATAGGAATAGGAGTAGGCCATATGGCCCCTCGAGCCTGCTCCGGTATTTAATATGATCATGGCTGATCTGATCATGGACTCAGCTCCACTTCCCTGTCCACTCCCCATAACCTCTTATCCCCTTATCATTTAAGAAACTGTCTATTTCTGTCTTAAATTCATTCAATGTCCCAGCTTCCACAGCTCTCTGAGGCAGCAAATTCCACAGATTTACAACCCTCTGAGAAAATAAATTTCTCCTCATCTCTGTTTTAAATGGGCGGCCCCTTATTCTAAGATTATGCCCCCTAGTTCTAGGCTCCCCCATCAGTGGAAACATCCTCTCTGCATCCACCTTGTCAAGTCTCCTCATTTCTTCCCTAAACACTCCACCTTTCTAGCTCCCTCTCTTCTTTCAATACCCCTTCTAATAAGTCTTTCTTTGACTCAGCACTCATTTTTTCCCCCTTTTATCTCCATAAATTGCCTTTTCTATGTTAAAGATGCTATAGAAATATCTATTTTTTTAACCTGGGCTCAGGAAAACCTGTGGAAAGTGGGAAGACCCGATAAAAGTTGAGCAGGTATAACAGCAGCACAAGAAGACAGCTTTTATCCATCATGTACACTTGACTAAGGGGGGAGCAGGCAATTCTAAACAGAACTTGATGTATTCTGTGTAATATATACACCCCAAATCTTTGTGTTCTGCAGCATTGTAAATTAAATGAACATTAAAATCCTTTAATTGCTGCAACTTCCTGCAACTCACTCACAGTCACTCTTTATTGTGCATAATGTCCTTCACAGTTTACAGATGTGTACTAGTCTTTGTTACAGTTAAAGATAGTCGTAGAAATAAATAAAGGTAGTACAAGTAGAAATGAAAGTGAGCATCAATCTTTTCAGGACACAATATAAATCCATTGGTATGCAAGTAATGTCACCACTGTGCCCTGGTTTCAAACACAAATCCTTCCAAGGTGCACTCTGGTAATTTAACTATAGCTGTCAATAATGTAATCTGTCCCTATTTACAAGAAGTAATGTACGTAAGTTACCACAATAGCATGAGCACTTAGCATATCAATAGTGCTTAGTACCTCTTCTAACACTGTTAATTGTATTTGCAGCAGCCATTCACTCACATCAAACCTATTCTCGGACTTAAAGGTTTACAAGAAAAAAGCTGCAATGTTTGGAAATTTGCAATAAAAACAGAAAATGCTGTAGATACACAGCAGGGCTGTCAGCATCGTTCCAGAGAAACGATAGGTCAGCCGTTCATATTTGTCCTTTTTTTTAGGTAAGTAGAGTCTCTGAGACTGAGTTGGCTCCAAAACGATTGAAGATTGGCACCACGTCTATGCTTGTGGTGGACTCGGAGAGCTGAGCCAGGCACGCATGCGCTGCTCCAGGCTGCTATCGATGATTGATCTGCCAGTCTGACTCAATGGGCCCAAGTTTCCACATGATTCGCGCCTGATTTTTAGGAGCAACTGGTGGAGAACGGACTATTTTAGAAATCGCAATTCTCCACATTTTTTTTTCTGCAGTTCTAGTCAGGTAGAACAGTTCTAGTTTAGAACAGAATTTTTTCTTCAAAAGGGGGCGTGTCCGGCCACCGACGCCTGATTTGAAAGTTTCCACAGTGAAAACGTACTCCAAACTAAAGTAGAATGGAGCCAGTGAAGATTTTTGTAGAACTGAAAAAACCTGTTCTACACATTAAAAAATCAGGCGCAGGTTACAAATTAGGCGTCCAGAACGAGGTGGGGGGGGGGAAGGGAACTCATTAAATTCGACAATAAATCCTTATTTAGACTTCTACAAATATTATACAAATAAATCCAACCTGAATAAACATTTCTAAGCCAAGAAAAGATTAAATAAACCATCTTCCTACCTGTGTGAAAGTGCTTCAGCCAGGGAGAATTCTGCAGCCGTTCCTGCCGCTGAGCGGGAGGGGGGGAGAGAGAGAGAGAGAGAGAGAGAGGGAGGGAGGGAGGGAGAGAGAGAGAGAGGGGGGGGGAAGGTGAGGAGAGAGAGCGGGGGGGTGTGAGGAGAGAGAGCGGGGGGGGGTGAGGAGAGAGAGCGGGGGGGGGTCGGGTCGGGGAACAGGAGCGCGGGTCGGGTCAGTCGGGGGGGGGAGCGGGTCTCGGGTCGGGGCTAGGGGGGGGTGGGGAGCGGGTGTCGGGTCTGGTCGGCGGGGGGGGGTGAGCGGGTGTCGGGTCGGGGCGGGGGGGGGAGCGGGTGTCTGGTCGGGGCGGGGGGGGGAGCGGGTGTCTGGTCGGCGGGGGGGGGGAGCGGGTGTCGGGTCGGGGTGGGGGGGGGAGCGGGTGTCTGGTCGGCGGGGGGCGGGGTCGCGGGTGTCGGGTCGGGTCTGGTCGGGGGGGGAGCAGGAGCTGGCCGTGGGAGGAGCCTCATTGACGCAGCCCCAGTGAGGCCATTCAGCCAGGGCTAGGGGCTGCGTGCTTCGGGCCCCTCCCACACAGTTCGGCGCCTGGAGCTACTGCACTTGCGTGCCGACTGTAGCGCGCATGTGCAGAGGTCCCGGCACTGTTTTCAGCGCCGGGACCTGGCTCCGCCCCCCACACAGCTCGTGCTGGCTGCGCCGAGTGCCAGAGGACCTGTACGTAGGTGGAGAATACCGAGGATTTTTTTAGGCGCCGTTTTAGGCGCGAAAAACGGGCGCCCAGCTCGGAGGGGCGCCCGTTTTTTTTCTTGTGGAAACTTGGGCCCAATAAAGGGACCTGGAGGGGCGGACCTGTTACTGAGGCTGACATTCTTCCCACTTGACTCCAGATAACCTTTCAACCTAAGGTTGGCCTACGGTGGCCCTGGCTGGAGAAGCAGCATGAAGCTGGTAAACTCTGCAGTTTGAAATGGTTACACTCCAGTTCCACTTCTTTGCACACATCAGGGGGTCCCTAATCCTTGGCTCTTGCATATTGTTGTTTTGTATGACACAAAAGGTTATAATGGGATGTCTAGTTTGGTTATCCATTCGATGGGCTCCTGAGATGCTCCTGACGACTTGTGCCTAACCTCTCTGAACTTGGATAAGTGAGGTGTGTCCCTATGGGGGAATGCGCACTCCATATTGGGCAAACGGAAACACCTTCTCACTAACTTGATTTGGAGACTCTCAAACACAGATCTCACTCCAGGAACTCAAGCATATAAATCTAGGCCGACACTCCAGTGCAGTACTGAGAGAGTGCTGCACCATCGCAGGTGCCGTCTTTCGGATGAGACATTAAACCGAGGCCCCGTCTGCTCTCTCAGGTGGACGTAAAAGATCCCATGACATTATTTCGAAGAAGAGCAGAGGAGTTATCCCCGGTGTCGTGGCAAATATTTATCCCTCAATCAACATCACCAATACAGATTATCTGGTCATTATCACATTGCTGTTTCTGGGAGTTTGCTGTATGCAAATTGACTGCTGCATTTCCCACATTACAACAGTGACTACACTCCAAAAGTACTTCATTGGCTGCAAAGCGCTTTGAAACGTGCGGTGGTCGTAAAAGGCGCTATATAAATGTAAGTCGTTCTTTCTTTGATGGTTTTCCACACATAGACACTTGCCTGACCCATAAAAATGTATTTTCCCTTTCCAGGTGCGAACAGACCTCCTCGATATCCCGCCATTTCCAGCCTCACCCTAGAATCTGTTTTAGTCTATTGATCTTTAAATGAGCAATATGAAGTCAAAATATATTCATGTAATATAACTTCAAACCAAAGGATTCTTCCTGTTTACAGCGTAAACGTTTGCATTGCTATGCATCTGGTGTAGCTGTTCAAAGGCCTGGCCTGAACTCCCAGGCCTGGGCCCCACTTCCACTGGTCAGCAGGTCGGCTGTTACCTGGTGTATGGCCTCCCGGTGGATCCAAGGCTGGGGGTGGGAAACCTCCTAGCCTGGGAGTTCCCCCTACAACCCATGGCCACATTCTCTCTGATACAGGTGACCAAGCTGGTACAGTGTTTACACAGAAACCCTGCGCCACAGAGAGTAGGTGTTACACACGAGGATGGTGGAGAGGAGCTCCCCAGTTATACTGGCTCCTCTCAGCCAAGCAACTGCACTGCATGGTTGTTTTCCTTTCTTGGCTGTCTGTGCGCAGAAAAATATTCCCTTTCGCTCCCCACCCGATTGTATTCCCTCCTCCTCTTCATACTGCGTAGGGCTGCAACGAGAAGCCCACTTAGCCATTCTTCATTTGTAAGCCTCTCGAGAGGGTAAGACGCGGCAGATTAGTCAAAGCCACACCCGATCCTGTTCTCATTGACCACATTGTCCGCATGCCCGACACGAGACTCCCAAAGCAAGCGCTCTACTCGGAACTCCTACACGGCAAGCGAGCCCCAGGTGGGCAGAGGAAACGTTTCAAGGACACCCTCAAAGCCTCCCTGATAAAGTGCAACATCCCCACCGACACCTGGGAGTCCCTGGCCAAAGACCGCCCTAAGTTGGAGGAAGTGCATCCGGGAGGGCGCCGAGCACCTCGAGTCTCGGCACTGAGAGCATGCAGAAAGCAAGCGCAGGCAGCGAAAAGAGCGTGTGGCAAACCAGTCCCACCCACCCTTTCCTTCAACCACTGTCTGTCCCACCTGTGACAGAGACTGTAATTCCCGTATTGGACTGTACAGTCACCTGAGAACTCACTTTTAGAGTGGAAGTAAGTATTACTCGATTTCGAGGGACTGCCTACGATGATGATGATGATATTCTCAACTAATAACCCAACGCCCATCCCTTGCAGCAGAACTCATTATACACCAACTTTTTAATCTATGATTTTTTAATTCAAGTACAGTATCAGGAGCCCATGAGTCAGTTCCTGGTGTCTGCAGACTGTCAGCAGACTTGCAGTCCATGCCTATGAATAGCAATCACATTGCAAGATGATGCAAATGAGATAGCAACCCCGTTAACTGCTTTTATATTGTTCTTTTAATTAGGATTCTGGAATCCTGGCACCCAGGAGCCAGGTGTAAACAGCAGCTTTACTGGGATCTGCAAGTCTGGCTCGGGGCTGCAGGGAATGGATTTGACAACATCAGTTGACTCACAAAATGCCAGATCCGAAATAAAAGAGTGACATAAATGCTGTTTTGTGTGTTGATTTGATTTGCGTTTCACTGCAATCTACCAGGGAAAAAAAAGTTCCACTTGCACCACTAAATGACAACCTTCTTTGAGACTGTTCAAAACGATGCCTTTAACAGCAGATTCGATCTGTGTAGCCCCTGGTTATTGTCCTCAGACAAACTACAGCAACAGCCTCCCGGTCAGAAACAACCATTGCTTGCACGCAATAAGAACATAAGAAATAGGAGCAGGAGTAGGCCATACGGTCCCTCGAGCCTGCTCCACCATTCAATATCATGGCTGATCTTCTACCTCAACTCCACTTTCCTGTCCGATCTCCATACCCGTTGATTCCCCTAGACTCCAAAAAAATCTATCGATCTCAGCCTTGAATATATTCAGAGACTCAGCATCCACAGCTCCTCTGGGGCAGAGAATTCCAAAGATTCACAACCCTCTGAGTGAAGAAATTCATCCTCATCTCAGTCTTAAATGGCCTTCCCTTTATCCTGTGACTATTCTAGATACTCCAGCCAGGGGAAACAACCTCTCAGCATCTACCCTGCCAATCCCCTTCAGAATCTTGTATGTTTCAATGAGATTACCGCTACTTCTTCTGAACTCCTAAGAGTATAGGCCCATTCTACAGAATCTCTCGTCATAAAACAGCCCTCTCATCCCAGGAATCAATTTACTTGCACCACCTCCAAGGCAAATATATCCTTCCTTAGATAAATAACTGACAGCATTGGGCCTTTAACAGATAATGTGACACCATATCGTACTGATCATACAGGCGATGTTTTGAAAGCTTATGTTGCATTTTTTCCCCTTGAGGTACGAATAAGAATTGCTTTGAAACTACCGTTGGTGATATAACAGTGGATGGATCCTTAAACATGTTCATGTGGTATTCTCTGTCCACAGTAATTTCTCGGGTAGAAATCTTCATTATTTTAATAGATGAAGTCAGATGAAGTCACACCTGTTGCACCCCCGGCCGTGAACACTTTGCAATTATTGGATGGCATGCTGATGCATTCCCCATTCAGTTGCTAATAACCTCTAAAAGGATTCTGCCCTCTAGGCACTACTCCAAGCTCTTATCTAAATATAGCTACATTGATCTGCTTTTGGTCAATTTAACATAATTACCTCACACTTATTTGAGCTGGAAACAGTTGTATCCCAGAACCCGGAATCCTGTTCTCATTACCACTTCAGTCAATAAAATGAATGGGTGGCTGTTCAACACAATCACTGTAATTCACATGGAGCTGGGAGCTACACAGCAAATCAAGCAAATGGTGGGTCTCTCGGGGAACCTGGCTTGGAAACTTTCTTTTTAAACGATTATGTTCAATATTGACTCGGTAGTCCCGAAGGACCTCAGCGGCTTCCAGGTGCAAAAGCAGTAATGAGATTGAAGGCTTTGAAGTATTGTTTGCGGAGTTGCTGTGCGTTTCAGTGCCATCGATGACACTTTCTTGCGGCTTTTGTTACGCTCAGACCCGTACCAGTGGCCCTGGCTCCAAATATGCGGGCTCAAATATGCGCTACGAACTGGAAGTAAATTTGCTGGCATTTGGAAAGTCCCGAGGCCAGGATCCCTTCTAGGCAACGTTCCCCCAAAGGAAAGCGCGCCGATCGGGAGGTCCTGCGCAGGAGATACCGCTGCTGCTGCTGCAGAAGATACCGCACAGCAAATTTAAAGGAGCCACGCCCCAAAATGAGAGAACACTGCTTCTAGACCTGTGCCTTTAGAGAATCCCGCCAAGTTTAGTTTCAGATTGCCGTTGGCGTTGACAGCCATTATGACTGGCACAGGCGCGGTACAAAAGCAGTTTACATTGGAGCTGGGTTCTGGCAAAGGGTCGTCGACCTCAAATGTTAACCCTGTCTCTCTCTCTCCACCGATGCTGCCTGACCCGCTGAGTGTTTCCAGCAGTTTCTGGGTTTATTTTATATTGGAACTGCTTCAGATCACCCAGGCCCCATCCTATCCTCACCTCATGTCCACAATCACGCATTTCCGCTCCACTCGGGATAACTTGATAGTGATCAGGAATGGGACCCCTGACTGATTCCCCCTCCCTAACCCATCATCATCATAGGCAGTCCCTTGAATCGAGGATGACTTGCTTCCATGCCAAAATGTTCATGGGTGTTTCAATGAAGGAGCTAATATTCCAGGTCCCGAACTAAAGTTTGATGGGTGGAAGATGCCTGTGCGTGGATTTTTTTAACGTGTGTTGGCCGTTGCACACCAACCACCACACGGGCTTGATAGAGATGGGTCTTGGTCCAGTGGCAAGAGTTAACCAAAACAACTGGAGACCTGCTCTGCTGCGCAGTAGGCGATCGACCGTAGCACTTTGCAAACAGAATGGATTGAGCAGGAGCAAGCCTTATAAGAACAAAGAGCAGGAGAAGGCCACATGGCTCCTCGTGCCTGTTCCACCATTCAATAAGATCATGGCCGACCTTCGACCTCTGCTCCACTTTCCCGCCCGATTTCCATATCCCTCAATTCCCCCAGTCCACAAAAATCTATCGATCTCAGCCTTGAATATATGAGCCTCCACTAACCCAGAGATGCTACGGCTAACTGTACTGCCTCCCCTGACTGCCCGGCAGATTTCCGCTCAACCAGCACTGAAACGTTGCCGCTATTTCATCTTCAAACATTTCATGGAATCACAGTGTACATCCAATGATCTGTGAAGTTTTCCTTTTATTTAATAATCAATTCCCCCCCCCCCACCAAAGGCCTGAAGTTTATTGTTTATTTTTAAAGTTAAATTTGATTGCTTTAGAGCACAGGTTTCTTATATAAACTAATAAAAATGATAGGTCACTCTTGACAGATTATATATGTGTGGTTTCTTTATCGCAGGATGTTGCTTAAATGTATTTAATATGAATGAAGCTTAAATACTCCATTTAAATTTAAATTATTAATTTTCCTCCAGAACATTCTAGCTATTAACTACACTTTAAAAATAAACTGTAGAGACACATTTCTACCAACAATAAAAGTTTAAATAACAACTTGCATTTATATAGTGCCTTTAATGTAGTAAAACGTCCCAAAGTGCATTAAATAAGGAGGATTTGCATTTATTCTTAAATCTGCCAAACAGTTTAAGAAGATAAGTGTTGTCAAATAAAAAACAGTGTAGATGTGAGCCTCTCAGGAAGGCTGGTGCCAAAAGGGTTAACCTGTGCAGACAGAAAGACCTTATCAGCTTTAATTGCATGCTCACACAGGGATTGCTCTCACACATGAACATCTTCAGACAGTGAGGGGGATTCACGAGAAAAGCAACTCTCTTGGCTGTACCACAGCAAACTGTGTAACATGACACAACTGAAACTGGTCCAGAACATTTACACGCGAGGGGGTACATGAAGTAAAGAGAGACAGACTTGCATTCATATAGCGCCTTTCATGACCTCAAGATGTCCCAAAGGGCTTTACAGCCAATGAGGTGCTTTTGAAGTGTAGTCACTAGTGCAATGTAGGATACGCAGCAGCCAATCTGCGCACAGCAAGCTCCCACAAACAGCAATGTGATAATGACCAGATCATCTGTTGTAAGGTGTTGGTTGTGGGATAAATATTGGTCGTTAACCGCTGATAACCTTCCTGCTCTTCTTCGGAATAGTGCCATGGGATCTTTTACATCCACCTGAGAGAGCCTCGGTTTAACGTCTCATAGAAACATAGAAAATTGATGCAGGAGTAGGCCATTCGGCCCTTTGAGCCTGCACCACCATTCAATATGATCACGGCTGATCATGCAACTTCAGTACCCCATTCCTGCTTTCTCTCCATACCCCTTGATTCCTTTAGCCATAAGGACCACATCTAACTCCCTTTTGAATATATCTAACGAATTGGCCTCAACAACTTTCTGTGGTAGAGAACTCCACAGGTTCACAATTCTCTGAGTGAAGAAGTTTCTCCTCATCTCGGTCCTAAATGGCTTACCCCTTATCCTTAGACTGTGACCCCTGGTTTTGGACCTCCCCAACATCTGAAAGATGGCACCTCCGACAATGCAACACTCCCTCAGCACTGCACTGCAGTGTCAGCCTGGATTATACGTTCAAGTCCTTGGAGTGGGGCTTGGGACTTGAACCCACAACCTTCTGACTCAGAGGCGAGATTGCTACCCACAGAGTCATGGCTGACAAAATAGAAGCTACATAACATTTTCTGATTTCATAGATTTCTTGGAAGAAACTCATCTGTAAACTTGCTAATTTTTGATTGGGATGAGTAAAATCCTCTTTGCACTCCTCAAAAGAATTCACTGGAAAGCCTGCTTCATTCGATGATTTTGCGTAAGTGCCTCTGTAGTCTGGATCGCCCGCTGGGACACGAGGAGTGATCCAAGCCCGCTGCTCTCACTGCATGTGAGAAAGGAGCTGGTGTCTGTGCAGACCGAATCCTGATGAGAAACTCCACGATCACGCGTGTGCGGGAATGGCTCTGGCCACTGTACATGTGCAAAGTGCTGCCATCACAGTGGCAGCGGAAGCTGGCTCTACTCCTGCCCGTAACTGCGGTAACCTAGGGTTTTCTCTTCCACAACCCAGACTAAAAGCTCCGAATATAAAAGCTCTTAAAAGGTTGAACAGAACTGGCGAAGGCCACTTGTTGACCAGGCCTTGTTACTGTGCCATTGAGCGTGTCGAGCTGGTCTCGTGCGGCACACGCGCTGGTATAATGGTGCTTCACCGCACTCGGTGGTCCCGCGATCCCGCGAGGGTTTCCCTGGTCCTCCCGCCGAAGGCCAGCAGAACCTCCAGGGAAGGGAAGTGTTTTTCAACCATTGCTGCAAATTTTTTACTGGGGATCCTGCCAACCTCTCACCAAAGTTACAGTGGGAGACCAGGAGAACCCCGTGTGAAATCTCAGGGCAGGGGGCCAGTTAAACTGAGCTCTGGTATCTGACGGGAGTTGGGAAGGTGCAGTAAATAACAGGGGCCCGAAATTGCCCCCTTTTTTAAGGCCCGTTACCGCCTCTAAGAGGCGGAGGGTGCGGCCCATCCACAATTGCCCCCGGGCCGAGGGTGGCAGAAATGGGTTTCCGACGCGCCCCGACTTTCCGCCCCGCCCGGCGCTCCAACCCCTTGTCGGCCGCACGGCAACCCCTTACCGCCTGGCGGCAACCCCTTTTCTGCCTGGGGGGGGGGGGGGCGGGGAGATTGCCTCGCCAGAACGTGGTCATCGCCACTGACAGCTTCGCGAGGCGGGAAGCTGCCCGTAGCACGTCGGTGCGGCCGCCCTTACAGCCATTTTCTTTTAATTGTCGGCCGACTCTGCAATCGGCCCACAATGGCGGTCACGGGTTCGGCCGGCCGAACCCTTCCTGGTGGCCCAGCCGGCTCCACTGAGCCTTGCAGTGGCCCTCTCCGTTAAGCGAGGGGGAGTGCTGATGTCATCACTGACGCGCTGGCGTGCTCAGCGTGCCGCTGATGGATACCGCCCTCAACAGTGCCGGAAAGCACTGGGAGGCAGTTTCTTGAACTAACAGCTGAATTTCCCGCCTCATCCCTCCGACACCCGCTGGGCGGTAATAATTCGATTTATCCTTTCCAGTCTGTGGAGTTTAGGTGCAATTCATGCCAGACCATCTCAGGTCGGTTAGCCTCCACTACATTTCTCATTTGTTTTCTATTTTCTCAACGAAAGCATCCCAACAATGTCAAAGCAACCAGCAATGGGGACATTAACCGCACACTCACACAGACACTCGCACACAGATGGACACACAGACAGACACACACACACACACTCGCACACAGATAGACACACACGCACACAGACAGACACACATACACAGACACACACTGTTGGACAGAGTAACATTAAACCCTTGACTACACTTCTGCACCGATATGTATTCCAACAATACAACCAACAGAGCAACATTTAGTTCTCCCCATTTCTTGGGAGTCCAATTTATAACCCTTACCTCCAGCTATTTGCATTAAAGCAAGTTTGCTCATTTTATATATAAGCAAGCAGTGACACATTTTAAAATCTGTAAGATCAGCTCAATATTCACTAATACAGTTAATACGAAACACACAGCCGGCCTTACAGTCCCAATATTACCCAGAGCAGTGACTGCCTTTAACTATCCTGGCAGAATTTCAAAGCTTCAGTACAGTGACCAGCACCAGAGGGTCTGTGAGATTGCAGCCGGTGCTGGAAGGGCTCTCTGCTAGCAATGTAACCATGAAACCTTACCTAACATGTCATGGGGCCGAGAAGGCTGTTTCTCTTCCTCCAGATCACTCAGTAACAAATTCACCTCATCGCACAAGCACATCGTAGCAAGTGTAGTGAACCTGCTGCTTTGCAGTGATTGAAATCGATGCCAGTAATATCGACAAACTGAGACCAAGTTCCTGAAGAAGATTGAAGCCTCTGCTCTTTGTTCAATACCCACTGAATCAGTTTAGCAGAGGTCAAGCTTTGCATGCTGGGCCTGGCCTGGGGCTACGCACACTGCAGGATAACATGTTGGGAATAATGAGGACAGGAAGAAGATAAAAAAGCTCCTGACTCTTAAAGGGTTCACCTCATTAAAATGCAGGTATCAGCAAAGTAACTTGCACACAATCAGTTGTGACTGGTGACTGACAGTGCAGGGGCTGATAAAGCCAAGGAAATGTCTGTGCAGCCAGTAAACTTAATCCTCAGAAATGGCAGACCTACAGTTGTTTTTAAACGGGTTTAAAGCCACATTAGTGCCACCAGCTCCCGACATGCGGGCCATACGCAGTTACTGCCAACACCAAAATAAACCTGGCCGACGCAGTAACGGCAGCGGCTGTGAAGGTATATTTTTTAAATAGGTTTTAACCGGGTTCTCTCGGATACCAGCTCCGGTGAACGTGGCACAATTCATTTGGGGTGGCAATTCACTTGGGCGGCGATCAATGGAAAAGAAAATCCGAAGGAGTGCAATGTTCCCCCTACGCTGCGCAGCCGTGGGGCGGTCTGGAGGTCCCGCGCAGGATGCTCACCGGCTCCTCACTGCAAGAAATCGCACACACGCGGAAATGTGATTGGGCCGCACGGCCCATTAAAGGGACCGCGCACCCCAAAAAATTAGCGGGAACTTCGGCGGACAGTAAACCGGGCGGCTGATGCGCTATCGCCCGTTTGCGCTTCCGGCCAAATCGTATTTCACCCCCATTTTATGTACGTGATTATCTTTTTTATTGCCAGCTGTTTTCCCCCCTCTCTCCTAACATCTTGCTGGAGTATGATTGTTCCCCTCTCTGGTACCTCACCCAAATGCTGGTCTTGACAGTGAGAGGCTGTCGGCTATTCGACCACAGGGAGCATCAAAACCAAGCGTGATCTGTGCTTGCCTGAAACACAAGCACTTACAGCGGGGGGCGGGGGAGGGGGGGGGAGGTCGCTGGACGGTGCTGAGAAGTGGGAAATTCTGGCCGATGCTTTCCGCTCCCTAACCCAGTGGTGCTGACGCCAATTGTAGCCTTTCGACTCGCACGCTGGTGTGCCCCAGCGCGGACTTGGGATTGACTAAGTCGCTAGATAAATTTTGCTGAGCCACAGGGGAGCGCAGGCGACTGAATTCAGGCTTCGTATCAGCAGCGAGCAGAGCTTCCAGCGTGGTGATCAGGGGCAAGGAGCAATGTTTGCTTTAAGCTGCGCAGACACGCTGCGCTCTGCAGCTCCAGTTAAATAGGAACAAACACGCATGCACGGTGTTTTGAATGGGCCGCGCAGCCCCTTAAAGAGGCCATGCAGCCCCCCCCAAAAATTAAAGGGAACATTGGCGAGGAGGTCACTGGAGTACTGCGTTCAGTTCTGGGGGCCGCCCCTCAGGATGGATATATTGGTCCCGGAGCGGGTGCAGCGCAGATTCACCAGAATGATATGGGGGCTAAAAGGGTTAAATTATGAGGCCCGGTTGTATAGACTGGGCTTGTATTCCCTTGAGTATAGAAGACCAAGGGGTGATCAAATTGAGGTAGTTAAGATGATTAAAGTGTTTGATAGGGTAGAGAAAAATGATTTCCTCTGGTGGGGGAAGTCCAGAACAAGGGGGCATAACCTTAAAATGAGGGCTAGGCCATTCCAGGGTGATGTCAGGAAGCACTTCTTCACACAAAGGACAGTGGGAATCTCAAACTCTCTCCCCAAAAAGCTGTTGAAGCTAGGTCAATTGAACATTTCAGAACTGAAATGGTTAGATTTTTATTAGGCAAGTTTACTAAGGATATGGAACTAAGGTAGATGGAGTTAAAATATAGGTCAGCCATGATTGAATTCAATGGTGGAATAGGCTCGAGGGGCTGAATTAGAGGAGCACAGCTATCTCGAGGGGGGGGGTGGGGGAATCCATCCCACCCTTGGCTGGCCTCCCACGTTCTACCCTACGCAATCTTGAGGTCATTCAAAACTCAGCAGCCCGTGTCCTAACTCGCACCAAGTCCCGTTCAACCATCATCCTGTACTTACTGAGCTATATTGGCTCTTCATTAATCAACACCTCGATTTTAAAATTCACATCCTTGTTTTCAAATCCCTCCATGGCCTCGCCCCTCCCTATTTCTGTAATCGCCTCCAGCCCCACAACTCCCCGAGATAGATGCACTCCTCTAATTCTGTCCTCTTGAGCATCCTTGATTATAATCGCTCAACCATTGGTGGCCGTGCCTTCAGGTGCCTAGGCCCTAAGCTCTGGAATTCCCTCCCTAAACCTCTCCACCTCTCTATCCTCCTTTAAGATGCTCCTTAAAACCTACCATTATTGCAAAAGGGATGGAGTATAAAAGCAGGGAAGTCTTGCTACAATTGTACAGGGTATTGGTGAGGCCACACCTGGAATACTGCATGCAGTTTTGGTTTCCATATTTACGAAAGGATATACTTGCTTTGGAGGCAGTTCAGAGAAGGTTCACGAGGTTGATTGCAAAGATGAGGGGGTTGACTTATAAGGAAAGGTTGAGTAGGTTGGGCCTCTAATCATTGGAATTCAGAAGAATGAGAGGTGATCTTATCGAAATGTATAAGATTATGAGGGGGCTTGACAAGGTGGAAGCAGAGAGGATGTTTCCACTGATGGGGGAGACTAGAACTAGGGAGCATGATCTTAGAATAAGGACCGTCCATTTAAAACTGAGTTGAGGAGAAATTTCTTCTCTCTGAGGGTTGTAAATCTGTGGAATTCGCTGCTTCAAAGAGCTGTGGAAGCCGGGACATTGAACAAATTCAAGACAGAAATAGACAGTTTCTTTAACGATAAGGGAATAAGGGCTTATGGGGAGAGGGCAGGGAAGTAGACCTGAGTCCATGATCGGATCAGCCATGATCGTATTTGTCATGTATTCTACTGTCATTGTAATTCATGTATAAACTGACCTAAGTTGTACACCGTGGGAACACTGACCACTAGGTGGTGATCTTGTGGGAGACACTCCTAACCTGGACTTTCAGGTATAAAAGGGGAAGCTCCACCCATCTTCTCCACTTCAGTGCTGGCTAATAAAGGTTACTGATCACAGACTGGCCTTCTCTCAAGTATGGGCCTCGTGTGCATTTATACTGTATAGTAAGGACATATTAGTATTAAATGGCAGAGCAGGCTCGAGGGGCCGTGTGGCCTACTCCTGCTCCTATTTCTTATGTTCTATGTACCTCCCATGTGCTCTAATTCATCCTTCTGTGGCTCGATGACGAATTTTGTTTTACAACACAGCTGTGAAGCACCTTGCGACATTATACTACGTTGAAAGCATTATAAAAACACAAGCTGTTGTTGAATGGTCTACTCCTGGTCCTAGGTTCCTAATACAGCTCCTGCAGATGCCTGGGCTCAAATCAGCTCAATCAGTAAAGACCAGGAATCAAACGTGGAACATTCCTATCAGGTGTAGCTACTGACTGGATAAACTCAGTAAGCCGCCAGCAGGGGTCAAGTGTCAGGTTTCTAATCCCAGGATATGCACAGGGAAAGAACGAACATGGGCAACACGTGCAGTGAAGCTGCCTGCTGTCACCTACGCTTCAAAGTTCACCATACAAACCAGAGTGACATTATAACGCAGCCACTCCACAGATAGCGTGTAAACTGTTAACAGCGGGAGCCCAATGTCGCAAAACAGAAGTGGGTAGAAGCGGAAAAGTGCTGAGGCTCAGCAGGGACACTAGAAAAAGCCTGGTTAAACTCCCTAGAAGATCCCTTTCACACGTTTAAACCTGGGCACGTCATCCTGTGCAAGATGGAAAGTGTAGTGTATGTAGGCACCTTTAGTAATGACTCCACGAGGCAGGGTATGATAGTTAAACTGTGTAGACCTGTAGTCCTTTATTTGCAGTTCCTGAGTGACGACAACAAGCTGTGAGTTCCCTTTTATACTGGGTTACCTGCCGTGTGCAGGCAGCCCCTAGGTCTCCAGCAGCAGCACCCTCTGGTGTACCGGTAAGGTGTGTGCAGTATAAGGGTACATTAAATGTGGCATAACAGTGTTACAGACATCACACAGTAAACAGGCATGCATACACAACAATACTCCCCCCTGAGTGTTTTTCATATCCTTATTGTCATGACCAGGGGAGGTGATCAGTGGTGGGCTATGGGAGGTTGTGGTGAGGGTTGTGTGGTTGCCAGGTGTGACCCCTGTGCTTGAGGCTGGCTTCGTACGTTTCCCCTCCCTCACACACAAACCATGTGGGTGTCACTGTTGTGGGATCCCTCGGGGAGGTAGCACGGCAGCAGTGGGTGGTGTGTATACACTAAGATGTGGGTAGTTGTGGGGTGGTGGGCAGGGCTACAAGACTGGGTGGGCTCCTTGTCCACCAATTGGGATGAGGGACAGGTCATCCCAGGGTTTGCCAGGGAAGCTGGAGGGTAATGGCCTCATACTCCTGGTGTTGGCCCTGGTGGCCAGGGGCTGTAGGGCTGGTCTGGTGCAGGTTGCCATTGGTGGTGGCTGGGCTGCCCATTGACCACTGTCCCTGTAGGGGGTGTGCTCCCACTGCCTATGTGTGTGTCCTGCAAGGGGCATCACATTCGTTCCAAAGGTCCAGGCTGCATGGTCAGGTAGCCTGCTGGTCCTGGGGGTCTCCCACAGGGAGATTCCATTGGCATCAGCATGGTCCCTGTAGGACCCAATGTCCTTTGGCAGTGTCCTACCGGTATACATGACACCTTGGCTCTGATCACACATAGTTGAGCCTGCATTATACATTCTAGCATTTGTATCACTTTTGGGTGTCCTGGTTTCAACAGACATGGTTACATTAGGCATTTCACATTCTTTATCATTATTGTTAAGCATAATAAACTTGTTCTTAACCTTACTGACACCTGCATTCATCTCATTAGTCACATTAGTTAAACCAGCATCACAGTTCATGGTTACATTGCATACATTTTCATACTTGCACCCTTTAATTGCATCTTTAGCTTTAGAGTCCGTATACTCAAATAGTTGAAACTTCCCCTTTAATTTTTTTTGGTTACCGGTCTCCTTTAAGGGAGCCTTCAAATCCGATTGGCCGCTCGGTGTCATGTGATGCTCCTCCATGCTCACTGGTGGCATGGCGGTGGCCATTTTGATTACAAGTGTTTCTCCTTGTGCTGCTGGTGCTGCAGCCATTTCCTGGCTTTCCTGCAGGAGGGCTGTGATGGTCTTTTCTTCCACAGGACCACTTCGCCCAATGTGGACCTGGTTCATCCAATTCCTGCCCAGCAGCGTGGGACCGTCGCCGGCTACAATCCACAGAAGGAGTTTGTTCAACACACCGCCCTGGGAGACCTGGATGTCTACACTGCCAACGATTTGGATTTTACCTTTGGTATAGGTGAGCAGCTTTGCCTGGACAGGAGACAGTTTTGGTCGAGTGGCAGGATTCATCCAAATTTTTTCAAAGGTCATTTAGCACATCACAGACTGGCTTGCCCCTGTGTCAATCTCCATGGAGACTGGGACCCCATCGATGTCCACTTCCATCATCCACGGAGAACTTCCGGTGGAGCAGGTAAAGATTCCATACTCTTCTTCCAGGGTTTGAGCAGCTTCATCTTCATCTGTGTCGGAGCCCCGGTGATCAGCCAACTCATCAAAGACATGGTGAGTACAGCCTTTTCTGCACATTCTCTGAAGGTGCCCTTTCTCTTTGCAGCCTTTGCATGCATAGTCTTTGTAGCGGCACTGGTGGGCCCTGTGGTTTCCTCCACAGCGCCAGCACGGGGCCATCCGGTTTGCCCCATGTGGCGGACTCAGGGTTGCGGTACTCGGGGCAGCATTTCTGCCTTTAGAAGTATCCATGCGGTGCACTGCGCGCGCCGGTTTAGAGTCCTGGGTCAGTATTCACCTGGAGTCACCAGCCGAAACCATGTAGGCTTGGCTCACTTGAATTGATATCAGCCGAGTGCAATTGGTGTAGGAGGCCTTCGTGGCCGATTCCGATGACAAATATGTCCCTTAGTGCTTCATTAAGGTGGTCGCCAAAAACACACCTGTGCAGCTAGTCTTCTTAAGTGTGCAGCATACTTTGCAATTTCTTGGCCCTCAGGTCGCCGGTAAGTGTAGAACCGGTGCCTGGCTGTGAGGATGCTTTCTTTCGGTTTTAGTTGTTCCTGTATGATTGTTACAAGTTGCTCATAGCTCTTGGTGGTTGTCTTCTCCGGGGCTAGTAAGTCCCTGACGAGACCGTAGATGGTGGGCCCACAGCTGCTAAGCAGGATGGCCCTGCGTTTGTTCGGTAGTGCAGCCGGTGTGTCCCCGTCCAGGTCGTTGGCTATAAAGAAGTGTTCCAATCTTTCCACAAAAGCGTCCCAATTTTCCCCCTCTGTAAATTGCTGAAGGTCGCTGAGGTTAGACATGTTGAGCGTATAGTTCGTGACCTCGTATTCTAGTCACCGGTTGTAGTGTACGTAGGCACCTTTAGCAATGACTCCACGAGGCAGGGTATGATACTTAAATTGTGTAGACCTGTAGTCCTTTATTTGCAGCTCCTGAGTGACGACAATAAGCTGTGAGTTCCCTTTTATACTGGGTTACCTGCCGTGTGCAGGCAACCCCTAGGTCTTCAGCAGCAGCACCCTCTGGTGTACTGGTAAGGTGTGTGCAGTATAAGGGTACATTCAATGTGGCATAACAGTGTTACAGACATCACACAGTAAACAGACATGCATACACAACAGAAAGAAAGATCGGAAGGATAGAAAAGACAGAAGGGACGGAGGGAGAGAGGGAAGGAGGGAAGGAAAGAGGGAAAGAGAGAGAGGGAGGGAGGGAAGGAAAGAAGGAAGAAGAGAGAGGGAGGGAGGGAAGAAAGGAGGGAGAGAAGGAGGGAGGGAGGAAAGGAAAGAGGGTGGGAGGGAGGGAGAGAAGGAGAGAGGGAAGGAGGGAAGGAGAGAGGGAGGGAGAGAATGAGAGAGGGAGGGAATGAGAGAGGGAGGGAATGAGAGAGGGAGGGAATGAGAGAGGGAGGGAATGAGAGAGAGAGGAAGGGAGAGAGAGAGGAAGGTTGAGTGTGCACATATCAGGCAAACAGAATCACTTCTGCAGATATCTCAATAGTTTGAATTGGTCTGGAGCAGCTCAATTACTAGCACCCCCGCCTCTGAGGCACAAGACACAAGGTCGTGGGTTCAAGTCCCACTCCAAACACTTGAGCACAAAATTCGAGGCTGACACTCCAGTGCAGTACTGACAAAGTGCTGCACTGTCAGAGGTACCGTCTTTCGGATGAGATGACAAACCGAGTCTGCTTGCTCAGATGGACACTATTTCAAAGACGAGCAGTGGTATTCTCCCCCGCTGTCCTGGCCAATATTTATGCCTCAATCAACGTCACTAAAAACGATTATCTGTTCTTTATCACATTGCTGTTTGCGGGAGCTTGCTGTGCATAAACTGACTGCTGTATTTCCTACATGACAACGGTGACTACACTCCAAAAAGTTCTTCATTGGCTGTAAAGCACTTTGGGATGTCCGGTGGTCGTGAAAGGCGCTATATAAATCCAAGTCTTTCTTTCTTTCAATCAGCCAACCTATCTCTCATTTTATCTTTGTTTCTGAACAATCCAGGAAATTCCACAACGCTTTGAAGCTGTGTTTATACTTGCATATAGTCAGCAAGCACTGCAGATTCTGAGATAAAGTTCAGCTTGAATTATCCAGTTGAGATCGCCCTTCACAGCCCCGCTCAACATGTAGGCAAAGCTCTGGCATAGCGTGGTCCATGTCAACGTGGCTGATTTGCCATGTGATGGAGATGTGTTGAGATGACAATCAAAATGCATAGTATAAACAACAGCTTAAAACCAGGTCGCTGGTTACTCTGCAGCCTCTGTGTCATCATCATAGGCAGTCCCTCGGAATCGAGGAAGACTTGCTTCCACTCTAAAAATGAGTTCTTAGGTTACAGAACAGTCCAATACGAGAACCACAGTCCCTGTCACAGGTAGGACAGATAGTCGTTGAGGGAAAGGGTGGGTGGGACTGGTTTGCCGCACGTTCTTTCCGCTGCCTGCGCTGGATTTCTGCAGGCACTTGGCGATGAGACTCGAGGTGCTCAGCGCCCTCCCGGATGCATTTCCTCCACTTAGGGTGATCTTTGGCCAGGGACTCCCAGGTGTCAGTGGGGATGTTGCACTTTATCAGGGAGGCTTTGAGGGTGTCCTTGTAGCGTTCCCTCTGCCCGCCTCTGGCTCGTTTGCCGTGAAGGAGTTCCGAGTAGAGTACTTGCTTTGGGAGTCTCATGTCAGGCATGCGAACAATGTGGCCTGCGTCTGAGTAACTACACAGGCATAACACGCACCTCTGGAAAGGCATGTTTCTGTGCACATTAGCTGCCAGATTGTCCACACTGACAAAAGTTACCAAACCAGTTCATTGGCTTCACCTTGGTATAAAACTGGCAGTGCCAGGTTTCCTCATTTACACTGCAGAATTAGGGCTCGGTGGATGAAGAATCAGATTAATGTCCACCATTGCGCTCACATCGCACTCATCAGTGATGTGACAGCTATTCCGCCCCAGTATATTTGTAAGCATTTGCGACCTGGGAAATCTTGAAAGAATCCATGTTGATTTTTCCTCAGACTGTGATGAGTTTTGAAGCCAAAGTGAATTTAATGTACGGGCCGCCCGTAGAGTTCAAGTAGTGAGCTGGCAAATTCCACAAAAACAACTTATGAAATAGCTATTTCGACCTGTATGTG
This sequence comes from Pristiophorus japonicus, assembly GCF_044704955.1. Classification (NCBI taxonomy): domain Eukaryota; kingdom Metazoa; phylum Chordata; class Chondrichthyes; family Pristiophoridae; genus Pristiophorus; species Pristiophorus japonicus. The sequence goes on from NC_091994.1 coordinate 21,676,208, forward strand.
TCAGGAAGGTTTAAAATACAGGGCACCGTTGGTAAGTGCATCACTGAGTGTGGAACTGATCCATGCAGAACAAGGAGCTCCGAGATTTAATCCATAGTCTGTGCTGTGTTATTGGATCGTAGCGAGGTTGATGGTCGGAATATTACATTCAACGTCAGCTCACTAGACTAGGGAATGGAAGAGAATCAGACAGGGTCCCAGCTCCTGACTGCTGTCCAGTGACTCCTGCTGGAAAGTGTGAATGTGTGGACATTGGGTTAAGGCAGGATTGGACTTAGCTATGATGCATTCCATGGTCAAATAGCCATCCAGTGCTTCCTGTATGAGCTCACGTATGACGATACAAAGTTAGGTAGGAAAGTAAGCTGTGAGGAGTATGCCAAGGGGCTGCAAAGGGATATAGACAGGTTAGGTGAGTGGGCAAAAACATGGCAGATGGAATATAATGTGGAGAAATGTGAAGTTATCCATTTTGGTAAGAAAAATAGAAAAGCAGAATAGTTTTTAAATGGTGAGAGATTGGGAAATGTTGGTATTCAGAGGAATCTGGCTGGATGTCCTTGTACACAAATCATAGGAAGTTATGGAACAGCAAACAATTAGGAAAGCAAATGGTATGTTAGCCTTTATTACAAAGGGATTGGAGTATAAGAGTATACAGTGTATAGGGCCTTGGTAAGACCATACCTGGAGTATTGTGTGCAGTTTTGATCTCCTTACCTATGGAAGGAAATACTTACCCTAGGGGGAGTGAAATGAAGGTTCACTAGACTGATACCTGGGATGGGAGAATTGTCCTATGAGGAGAGATTGAGTAGACTAGGCCTATATTCCCTAGAGTTTAGAAGAAGAGGTGATCTCATTGAAACATATAAAATTCTTAAGGAGCATGACAGGGTAGATGCTGGGAGGATGTTTCCCCTGGATTGGGAGTCTAGAACCAGGGGTCACAGTCTCAGAATAAGGAGTCGGCCGTTTAGGACTGAGATGAGGAGAAATTTCTTCACTCAGGGTGTGAACCTTTGGAATTCTCTACGCCAGAGGGCAGTAGATGCTCAGTTGTTGAGTATATTCAAGACAGAGATTGGTAGAGATTTGGATACTAAGGGACTCGAGGGATGTGGGGATAGTGCAGGAAGCTGGAGTTGAGGTAGATCAGCCATGATCTTATTAAATGGCGGAGCAGGCTCGAGGGGCCGAATGACCTACTCCTGCTCCTATTTCTTATATTCTTATGAATTGCCACCAGTGTGATGTACCAAAGGGATGCTGGTGCCATATAACTGTACCCCAATAATGAGTTGTCAACTTCAAGAGTGGAGGACAGCAAAAAAGTTAATACTGAGTACTTGAACTTTTAAACTTGCTCCTTAACGAAAAGAACAAACAAAGATCCAGTTTATGTGCATAAATGACATGGTTTTTGTTAGACCACATGAGCCTCTGTCAATATTTGCTCACCCTATTGGCATGTAAAGTCAATGCTTTTCTAGACAAACTCATTAACTATCACTCAGTTGGAAATCCAGCCTGTTGCTTATATAAACACTTGTTTGCCCTGTTAGACCTACTACAGCCAGGAGCCCCCTTGAGTTTTGTAAAACCGTGTTTAAATTGGATTCAGGGAGAATGTTGAGAAACGTAGGTGTTCAATTTAGGGGAATGATATGTGTAGCAGGAGGTCAGCATCGTATTCATAACTGATAAACATCTACAGTTATTTTGCAATCCTCGGATATCAACCCCCTGCTATGGGCGAGTAGATATTTAACATCACTTGCACTGTGGTGTTGCTCACACTGGATGCTGATGAAGCAAGGCCCAAGGCCTTGAACCTGTTCCCACTCCGGCAAACCTGGGACCCCTGAATGCAGACATGGAGAATAGATGGCATTCTACATGACACACCTATAGTTAGCTTCTGTTGCTTATAGATAAACATTTGAGGGTCAAAATTCGGTTGTGGACGCCGCTCGTTACTGTCGGTGGTGGGCGGCAAACGTCGGCAAAGGCCTACTGCCGTCGGTGAGCAGTGTCCACGCCCCGGCAGAAATTGAGTTGGCTCTGTTGCAGAGGCACCAACAGGCAACGCTGCGCTGGTTAACGCTACCCGCGTGGTGAGCTCATCCAGCGTATAACGTCCCTTTGACGCCTCTGTCGCGATATTTACTTTGTATGGCTGCCGTAACAGGAGGTGGCCGTACAGCCTGAAAAAAGTGGTGGTTAAAGAGCGGTTCTCGGGGGGAATCTCCCAGAAAGGAAGGTCAGTTTGCACATTTTCATTAGGTTTAAGAGTGGGGACGTGTGTGTGTGGATCGGAGAAGTATTTGTTTTTTTTCCCCTTTTCTTCCCGTTTTTTTCCCTAGCATGGCGGCAGCCTCCCATTGCGAAACTGAGTCGGGTTCCTGAGCTTCCGCCCCGTTGGTGCCCGAGGATGAGTGTGCAATGCCACTTTTTAGCGCTGCTCTCTCAACTTTGGGAGTTAAAACTGAATTTAGCAGTTTTAGGCTGCACCGAACGTCCGACACTAAAATCAGCACTCAGGCGGTGACACCACCTCAAAAACGGCCATAACCAATTTCGACCCCTTGGTGTTTACAGGGCCGTCTTCCACCAGTTTGAAACTGGAGAGTTCCAACTGATGGTGTAAATATAAGGCCGGAGGAAGGGAGAATCAGCCAGCTTCCTGCTCCTGATTGTGGGCCTGTTTTCACAGTGCACTGTCATTTTGGTATCATGAACTCCAGCAATGAAACTCAGATTTTGTACGCTGTTTTAAAGGATGCTGCATGTTAGGTGGGGACATTTTACCCCATCTGAAGGAGTGCCTACCAAAATATAGTGATAACATCATATGGCTGATTGCTTCTGATGCTACAATGTCTTCATATTTTCCCTTCAATTTCCTGCCTTCCCCTCCCAAAAATGTCAACCAGAAATGATTCCGGGGTGTCATGTCAGCTGTCCTCTGGTACCTCATCCAGATGGCCATTGTTCACGAGTCTGCCCATCATCATCATCTTCATAGGCCGTCCCTCGGAATCGAGGAAGACTTGCTTCCACTCTAAAAGTGAGTTCTCAGGTGACTGAACAGCCCAATACGGGAATTGCAGTCTCTGTCACAGGTGGGACAGACAGTCATTGAAGGAAAGGATGGGTGGGGAGTCTGGTTTGCCGCACGCTTCTTCTGCTGCCTGCGCTTGCTTTCTGCATGCTCTCGGCAACGAGACTCGAGGTACTCAGTGCCCTCCCGGATGCTCTTCCTCCACTTAGGGCGGTCTTTGGCCAGGGACTCCCAGGTGTCAGTGGGGATGTTGCACTTTATCAGGGAGGCTTTGAGGATGTCCTTGAAACACAGTGGGTGTTGTTAGACTGTCTAAATGTAGGGGGTAGCACAGCTATGATTTTCCTCTTTCCCTCCCCAACCCCACCTCCAACATCCATAAAGTTTCCAGCAGGATAGCAATCTGGAGTGAGAACTGTTTCCTCCTCCCACGTGCAGTGACACTGAAGTCCCTTACTGTCACCCGAGCTGAGATGCGCTACTTAAGCACAGTCTGGGGATCCAACATCAGACCTCCGCATTCTGTACGGCTTAGTTGCACACCGTGGGGCCAGTGCGCATCTGAGCTGAACCACAGGGGAGATGAGGTCTTCATTGTTATTTCTAGTTCAGTAAAGGTGGGATTAAAAACGAGAAGAAATTACATCACAAAAGGTGCAGGAGATTCCAAGGTGCATCCTTTCACCTATGGCCAACAGATGGCATCTAAACCTGGAAACCGGCTGTTCTTGGAGCTGGAAATAACACCAGCCTAGTGCCTTCCAAAGCTGCTTGTTACGGCACGGTGCCCTGCAAGATATTCTGTCTGGTGTATCGAGGTGTGCACAATGGCAGCATGGCATCACAATCATCAATCACGAGTGTTATGTCTTGAATAAAGCAATGTAACTGAATACTGTGGACGTAAGTGTGATCTTAGGCTCTTTATTCTAACTCCAGAGTGCTGGTACAGCATGGGAGGCCTGCTTATATACAGTGCTCCCAAGGGATGCTGGGATCCCTTGGGATTCCAACAGATACGCCCTCTGGTGGCGGTAGTGTGCTGGTTACATAGGGTTGCATACATAACAACTAGATTGTTTTGTTTGAAATTTTTAAGCCAACGCTTACTAAAATATAACAAACAAAAGTCTCTGTTGCCTCATTTGTAGTGTCTTCTACACTTGCTGCCATCCTGAAAACTCTCTCTAAACGGCTGCCGAGATGTTTCTCCCACTGCTCAGTAGGTAAGTATACCACAACAGCAACAATAAGGGGATGGACGCGCCACTAAGGAGCGGTAAGATGTGGGTTGATATCTCTGATTGTCTACAGGAAGCCCTTAAGGTCAACTAAGCAACGCAGCAAAAGGATGCCAAGCTGATGCCAGGTGGAAAGGGAGATTAATGGGACAAAGAGTGGGTTCATCTGTGCCCATTCCAAACATCTCCGAGTAGCTGGCTCAAAAGCAACATAGGTATGGCCTGGGATCAGATCACTTGCAATCCTCTAAATTGAAGGGAGCAGGATACATGTAACTAAAAACATGAGAAAATATTTCAGAAAATTCTTTAAAAAGTTGCCCGCAACTCCTTTAATGGCTCAGATGGTTTCTCTAGTGAGGAGCTATGGCCTTCAGACCAGGAAGGTTTGAGGTTTGATCTGAGATCCATGTTGTTAGCTTATCTCAGTGAGGTTTCAGTAGGGGCCCAACAATTGGCCTTGGAGCCCGTGGGTCAAAGAGAGAACCGTCAATCAAGGTTCCTGCTTCTGATCTTTATCCAGTGACCCCTGCCATAAGTGTTTGTGTGTGTTCATGTGTGTACTGTATGCACCTGTGAGTGTGCTCACAGGTTTGTAGAACTGTTGCACTCTCCACCTTGTCATCCTCGTCTGCCGTCTGGACACGCCATGGCACACCACTTTGCTGTCCGGAGGATCCGCAGTGGAGTCATCCCTTTATTTATTGGGGACTTGACCTGGAGGGTTTTGCACAGAGCAGTCCCATGCAATCGGTTTTTAAGTCGGTTCACGGACTCCTAGGCTGCCTGCAATTTCTGCGGGCTGGAAGAGACCGTGTTCCATGTATAGTTAGAGTGTGTGAGGTTGCAGCCCCTCTTCCATTATTTGAAGGGGCTGCTCCCCAAATTCTGGCTGCACTTCAGTCCCACACTCCTGATCTTTGGGCACCCTGTGCGGAGGGGAGCGGGTAGGTCAGAAGGCCTCCTCGTAGGACTGCTCCTGGGAACGGCCAAGGGGGCCATTAGCCGGTCCAGGCAGCGGGCGGTCGAGGGGGTCATTCAGCCCGACTGCCTGCCTCTCTTCCGCGGTTACATCCATGCCAGGGTGTCCCTGGAGATGGAGCACGCGGTGTCCACCGGTACGCTCGCGGCTTTCCGCGAGAGGTGGGCGCTGGAGGGACTGGAGTGCATCATCACCCCTGGCAACCAAATTTTAATTTGATTTTATATGTTTTAAAGTTTAATTTGTTTTATTGCCGGGTTTTAGTGTGCCCCCCCCCCCCCAAGTAAAATTGTAAAATTTTTGTTTTTTAGTGCCCTAAAAAAACACAAAAAAAGGGCACTTGAAAAGTGTTTGGCGTGTTCCCCCCCCTTCCCCTTTTAATCAGGGGGCACTTGACTTAATTGATTTTTTGTTTTGCAACAACAGAGTTGGAGAGTTGTTGCACTCTCCACGTTGCCATCCTCGTCTGTGTCCGGACACACCATGGCGTACCATCTTGCTGTCCGGAGGATGCGGGGTTCCGCAGTGGAGTGCTCTTTATGCGGAAGTCATCCCTTTAGTTATTGGGGACTTAGTCTGGAGGGTGTTGCACGGGGCCATCCCGTGCAATTGGTTTTTAAGTTGGTTCACGGACTCTGAGGCTGCCTGCAATTTCTGCGGACTGGAAGAGTCCGTGTTCCCTGTATATATAGAATGTGTCAGGTTGCAGCCCCTTTACAATTATTTTCAGTGCTCTTCAAATTTTGGCTGTACTTCAGCCCCATACTCCTGATCTTTGGGCATTCTGTGCAGAGGGGAGCGGGCAGGTCGGAAGGTCTCCTCGTAGGACGGCTCCTGGGCATGGCCAAGGTGGCCATTAACCGGTCCAGGCAGTGGATGGTCGAGGGGGTCATTCAGCCCGACTGCCTGCCCCTCTTCCGCAGTTACGTTCGAGCCAGGGTGTGCCTGGAGATGGAGCACACAGCTCCCTTTAGTGTTCAATTGTTAATTTGTGGCTTTTAGTGTCCTCAAGTATTGAAAGTTACTTTTAAACTAGTTGTAGAGCTGTTGCATTGTGAGTGGCTTAGCCAGTCACGTGATGTCCACAAGACCCAGTCAGTTGGTTCTAGGACATCCACGATGGGGTATGCAGTTGTGAGCCTAGTGGATGAATTGGTAACATGTAGTGTGATTGTTAAACCTTTGTTAATAAACCAACTAGTTCTTAACAACAATGTGTTGCTATGAATTCTTAAGCAAACACAATACAGTGTGTGTGTAGGGTAAGGATAGGATCCGACTCAACTGTGACAGCAGTTGAAAGTATGCCTACACTTACTGTCAAGGCTCATGCATGAATAATGGCTACTCAAGTGAGGTACCAGCATGCACCTGGTGTCTGCAGAGCTGTACTCCAATGAGAAGTCACCACCTTCAGAGGAGGAGGTTAGAAAGTGAGTGAGGAGGTTGGTACATCATAAAGAGAGTGAATGCTGAATTCAAACAGCTCAACGGTATAATGCTCACCCTGTTGGCTGAGATCGCAGTTATTGATGGTTCTATATGATGATGCATCTATAAAAACTTGACGATCAAAGCAAAAATAGTAATTGAATCGTGAACAGCACCATAACTCAGAAATGTTCAAATTGGGGTCCCTAGATTTTGGGAGAACCACATATAAAGCCCATAGCGTCCACCTACATCATGAGCTCCTGTCCATCTGTTACCACATATCCCTATTTATTAACTTACTAGCACAATATTTCTGTTGCTGAAATGAAAAGAAAAACATTTTCTCTAATGATAGCACTATTTTCTTTGGGTAACTAACACTCTTTTGGAAGTTAGGACACACAGTCCCCCCTGGGAAGGTGTCAATATTTGAGGGTGGTCCACTACAGGAAAGTTTGAAAACCACTGCTATAACTGAGACAGCACCATAGCAAACAATCCAAGGAGAGTCTCTTGTGCTTTAGACATTGCAGTGCAGTTAAGGTATTGTCAGCACCAGTCTCATTCAAGGACATGTTTCAGTCAGGGTAGTCTTACCATTTACAATCCTGAACTCCCACTGTCTCATAACCTCCACTTCCTCTTTAAGACCCTCCTTAAAACCCACCTGATTAACCAAACTTTGGCAGTGATGTTGGTTGAGGGATAAATATTGGTGAGGACACCAGAGAGAACTCCCCTGCTCTTCTTCGAATAGTGCCATGGGGTCTTTTACATTCACCTGAGAGGGTAGATGGGGTCTCGATTTAACGTCTCATCCGAAAGACGGCACCTTCGACAGTGCAGCACTCCCTCAGCACTGCACTGGAGTGTAAAATGTTGTGATTTTTGTGGATCTGCTCTGCAGGTTCAGAGTCTGAGAAACACAGCAGAGCTGTAGGTCGCTGTACATGCAGTACAAGCAACGTCTAAAAAGTCACATAATCTCTGAACATTTCAGTATGTCAGACCGATTCAATCTGAAACTCCCTGCAGGCTTCCTGTTGTTCAGACGTCGGTCTGAGGGCTCTGGGTACAAGCTCAGTGATGTGGCTTCGGATAGTCAGTACATTTAAAAAACAACTGGGCCCTGAATGGAAACTTCCCTTTAACATTATCGACTGAGTGTATCTTATTACTAAAATATGTCAAGGCAGGAATAGTTCCTCAATTTGCACGTTACATCTGTAGTAGATGCAGAAGTCACTGTGACTGGAAGGTGAGAGCAGTGGATCACCTTCATTAAAGTCCCAACAATCCACCCAACAGATAGAGAGGAGCAGTGCAGTGGAGGGGAGGAAGTGGGTGATTGCCCACAGGAGAAAATGGGACGAACCAATTCAAGAAAACCCTACGGGGCACTAGGATCATAGAAACGTACAGAACTAGAAATCCATCTGGTCTCAGAAATATTATGTCCCACAATACCCAAGAACATAAGAAATAAGAGCTTGAAATATTCAACCCTTCGAGCCTGCTCTGCCATTCAATTCGATCATAAGAACATAAGAAATAGGAGCAGGAGTAGGCCATTGGCCCCAAGAGCCTGCTCCGCCATTTAATAAGATCATGGCTGATCTGATCATGGACTCAACTTCACTTCCCTGCCCGCTCCCCATAACTCCTCACTCCCTTATCGTTCAAAAATCTGTCTATCTTCACCATAAATATACTCAATATCACAGCCTCCACAGCTCTATGGGGCAGAAAATTCCACAGATTTACAACCCTCTGAGAGAGGAAATTTCTCCTCATCTCAGTACTAATGGGCGATCCCTTATTCTGAGACTATGCCCCCTAGATCTTGATTCTTCGATGAGTGTAAACATCCTCCCTGCATCTACCTTGTCGAGCCCCCTCAGTATCTTATATGTTTCAATAAGATCACCTCTCATTCTTCTAAACTCCAATGAGTATAGGTCCAACCTGCTCAACCTTTCTTCATAAGTCAATCTCTTCATCTCAGGAATCAACCTAATGAACCTTCTCTAAACTGCCTCCAATGCAAGTATATCCCTCCTTAAATAAGGAGACAAAAACTGTACGCAGTACTCTAGGTGTGGTCTCACCAATACCCTGTACAATTGTAGCAGGACTTCTCTGCTTTTATACTCCAGCCCCCTTGCAATAAAGGCCAACACTCAATTTGCCTTCCTGATTACTTGCTGTACCTGCATACTAACTTTTTGTGTTCCATGCACAAGGATCCCCAGGTTCCTCTGTACTGCAGCATTTTATAATCTCTCTCCATTTAAATAATAATTTGCTTTTCTTTTTTTCCTGCCAAATTGGATAACCTCACACTTTCCCACATTATACTCCATCTGCCAAATGTTTGCCCATTCACTTAGCCTGTCTATATCCCTTGCAGATTCTTTGAGTCCTCCTCACAACATGCTTTCCCATCCATCTTTGTATCATCAGCAAACTTGGTCCCTTCATCCATGTCATTAATATAGATTGTAAATAGTTGAGGTCCCAGCACCGATCGCTGTGGCACCCCACTAGTTAGTGTTTGCCAATCGGAAAATGATCCATTTATCTTGACTCTCTGTTTTCTGTTAGTTAGCCAATCCTCTATCCATGCTAATATATTGCCCCCAACCCTGTGAGCTCTTATCTTGTGCAGTAACCTTTTATGTGACACCTTATTGAATGTCTTCTGGAAATCCAAGTACACCACATCCACTGGCTCCCCCTTATCCACCCTGCTCGTTACATCCTCAAAGAACTCCAGCAAATTTGTCAAACGTGATTTCCCTTTCTGGGGGAGGTGGGACCAGTACAAACCGGACGGTCTGCACCTGGGCAGGACTGGAACCAATGTCCTCGGGGGAGTGTTTGCTAGTGCTGTTGGGGAGGATTTAAACTAATATGGCAGGGGGATGGGAACCAATGCAGGGAGACAGAGGGAAACAAAAAGGAGCCAAAAGCAAAAGACAGAAAGGAGATGAGGAAAAGTGGAGGGCAGAGAAACCCAAGGCAAAGAACAAAAAGGGCCACTGTACAGCAAAATTCTAAAAGGACAAAGGGTGTTAATAAAACAAGCCTGAAGGCTTTGTGTCTTAATGCAAGGAGTATCCGCAATAAGGTGGATGAATTAATTGTGCAAATAGATGTTAACAAATATGATGTGATTGGGATTACGGAGACGTGGCTCCAGGATGATCAGGGCTGGGAACTCAACATTCAGGGGTATTCAACATTCAGGAAGGATAGAATAAAAGGAAAAGGAGGTGGGGTAGCATTGCTGGTTAAAGAGGAGATTAATGCAATAGTTAGGAAAGACATTAGCTTGGATGATGTGGAATCTATATGGGTAGAGCTGCAGAACACCAAAGGGCAAAAAACGTTAGTAGGAGTTGTGTACAGACCTCCAAACAGTAATAGGGATGTTGGGGAGGGCATCAAACAGGAAATTAGGGGTGCATGCAATAAAGGTGTAGCAGTTATAATGGGTGACTTTAATATGCACATAGATTGGGCTAGCCAAACTGGAAGCAATACGGTGGAGGAGGATTTCCTGGAGTGCATAAGGGATGGTTTTCTAGAACAATATGTTGAGGAACCAACTAGGGGGGAGGCCATCTTAGACTGGGTGTTGTGTAATGAGAGAGGATTAATTAGCAATCTCATTGTGCGAGGCCCCTTGGGGAAGAGTGACCATAATATGGTGGAATTCTGCATTAGGATGGAGAATGAAACAGTAATTTCAGAGACCATGGTCCAGAACTTAAAGAAGGGTAACTTTGAAGGTATGAGGCGAGAATTGGCTAGGATAGATTGGCGAATGATACTTAGGGGGTTGACTGTGGATGGGCAATGGCAGACATTTAGAGACCGCATGGATGAAGTACAACAATTGTACATTCCTGTCTGGCGTAAAAATAAAAAGGGGAAGGTGGCTCAACCGTGGCTATCTAGGGAAATCAGGGATAGTATTAAAGCCAAGGAAGTGGCATACAAATTGGCCAGAAATAGCAGCGAACCTGGGGACTGGGAGAAATTTAGAACTCAGCAGAGGAGGACAAAGGGTTTGATTAGGACAGGGAAAATGGAGTACGAGAAGAAGCTTGCAGGGAACATTAAGGCGGATTGCAAAAGTTTCTATAGGTATGTAAAGAGAAAAAGGTTGGTGAAGACAAACGTAGGTCCCCTGCAGTCAGAATCAGGGGAAGTCATAACGGGGAACAAAGAAATGGCGGATCAATTGAACAAGTACTTTGGTTCGGTATTCACTAAGGAGGATACAAACAACCTTCCGGATATAAAAGGGGTCAGAGGGTCTAGTAAGGAAGAGGAACTGAGGGAAATCTTTATTAGTCGGGAAATTGTGTTGGGGAAATTGATGGGATTGAAGGCAGATAAATCCCCAGGGCCTGATGGCCTGCATCCTAGAGTACTTAAGGAGGTGGCCTTGGAAATAGCGGATGCATTGACAGTCATTTTCCAACATTCCATTGACTCTGGATCAGTTCCTATGGAGTGGAGGGTAGCCAATGTAACCCCACTTTTTAAAAAAGGAGGGAGAGAGAAAACAGGGAATTATAGACCGGTCAGCCTGACCTCAGTAGTGGGTAAAATGATGGAATCAATTATTAAGGATGTCATAGCAGTGCATCTGGAAAATGGTGACATGATAGGTCCAAGTCAGCATGGATTTGTGAAAGGGAAATCATGCTTGACAAATCTTCTGGAATTTTTTGAGGATGTTTCCAGTAAAGTGGACAAAGGAGAACCAGTTGATGTGGTATATTTGGACTTTCAGAAGGCTTTCGACAAGGTCCCACACAAGAGATTAATGTGCAAAGTTAAAGCACATGGGATTGGGGGTAGTGTGCTGACGTGGATTGAGAACTGGTTGTCAGACAGGAAGCAAAGAGTAGGAGTAAACGGGTACTTTTCAGAATGGCAGGCAGTGACTAGTGGAGTGCCGCAAGGTTCTGTGCTGGGGCCCCAGCTGTTTACATTGTACATTAATGATTTAGACGAGGGGATTAAATGCAGTATCTCCAAATTTGCGGATGATACTAAGTTGGGTGGCAGTGTGAGCTGCGAGGAGGATGCTATTAGGCTGCAGAGTGACTTGGATAGGTTAGGTGAGTGGGCAAATGCATGGCAGATGAAGTATAATGTGGATAAATGTGAGGTTATCCACTTTGGTGGTAAAAACAGAGAGACAGACTATTATCTGAATGGTGACAGATTAGGAAAAGGGAAGGTGCAACGAGACCTGGGTGTCATGGTACATCAGTCATTGAAGGTTGGCATGCAGGTACAGCAGGCGGTTAAGAAAGCAAATGGCATGTTGGCCTTCATAGCGAGGGGATTTGAATACAGGGGCAGGGAGGTGTTGCTACAGTTGTACAGGGCCTTGGTGAGGCCACACCTGGAGTATTGTGTACAGTTTTGGTCTCCTAACTTGAGGAAGGACATTCTTGCTATTGAGGGAGTGCAGCGAAGGTTCACCAGACTGATTCCCGGGATGGCGGGACTGACCTATCAAGAAAGATTGGATCAATTGGGCTTGTATTCACTGGAGTTCAGAAGAATGAGAGGGGACCTCATAGAAACGTTTAAAATTCTGACGGGTTTAGACAGGTTAGATGCAGAAAGAATGTTCCCAATGTTGGGGAAGTCCAGAACCAGGGGTCACAGTCTGAGGATAAGGGGTAAGCCATTTAGGACCGAGATGAGGAGAAACTTCTTCACCCAGAGAGTGGTGAACCTGTGGAATTCTCTACCACAGAAAGTAGTTGAGGCCAATTCACTAAATATATTCAAAAGGGAGTTAGATGAAGTCCTTACTACTCGGGGGATCAAGGGTTATGGCGAGAAAGCAGGTAGGGGGTACTGAAGTTTCATGTTCAGCCATGAACTCATTGAATGGCGGTGCAGGCTAGAAGGGCTGAATGGCCTGCTCCTGCACCTATTTTCTATGTTTCTATGTTTCTATGTAAAACCACACTGACTCGGTTTGACTGCATAATGCTTTTCCAAATGTCTTGCTGATCATCTACCTTAACTCCACTTTCCTGACAATCCCCAGAGATCTTGATTCCCTTAATATCCAAAAATCTATCGATCTCTGTCTTGAACATACTCAACGACTGAGGTTCCACAGCCCTCTGGGGTAGAGAATTCCAAAGATTCACCACCCTCTGAGTGAAGAAATTTCTCCTCATCTCAGTCCTAAATGGCCAACCCTGTATTCTGAGACTGTGACCGTTGGTTCTAGACTCCCCAGCCAGGGGAACATCCTCCCTGCATCTGCCCTGTCAAGCCCTGTAAGAATCTTGTATGTTTCAATGAGATCACCTCTCAGTCATCTGAACTCTGAGAATATAGGCCTAGTCTACTTAATCTCTCCATTTATCCAACTCTGTTAAGTTTGTTGTTACAATTAGTCCCCACTGTCTCTGTTCACGGCCTGTTCTATGCATCCAGCACCCACTGCACAAGTTCAACGCGTTCAATCTAAACTCTCCTGTTACCTTCCCTCTTCTAAGTGTAAGGCTGTATAGAAAGGACTTGATTTTATCTGTGAAAGGAATTGGTTAATGGGCTGCATGTCAAATTTTACACGGTTTCGCACAGCCTTCACAGGAGATAATAATGAAGCGGTGTTATTTTTGATAAAGGCAAACCTATCTTCAAAATACAGCAACATGAGAATGGCACAGAACAAGCTGGATCTGTATCCACCTGCTGTGGCCGGTCTTTGCAGGTGATAATGCTCCGTATGCGCTCTGTGTGTATAAAACACAAGGTGGATTTGTGCCAAACCACCGAGAGCTCTGGCTCAATAGTTCCATTTATACAGTCTCTTGTCTAAAACCATTTAGAACAGAACCGATCTAAAACAAGTGTCGCTTCACATTTACTCCATGTATAAATACAGGTGCACCAGTCCCTGGTGAGATAAAATGAAAAGAAGCGCTAATACTCAAAATCTGTACTAAAATGGTCAGTGTTTTAAGTCGCTCCTTAAAACATACCTCTTTGACTAAGCTTTTGGTCACCTGCACAAATTTCTACTTATGCAGCTCGGTATTACATTTTTAATCTATTAATACTCCTGTGAAGTGCCTTGGGGCGTTTGTTAAAGGTGCTATGTAAGTGCAAGTTGTTGTTGTGTTACAAACAGGCAGAAGATCCATCAATTCCCCCACAGAGAAAATACAGATTAACATTTCAGAAGTGGGGAATCATGACCGAGTTGAGGCAAGTCCTGGAGTGCTGGAGCCTTACAGACTTGGAGTCAAAAAGTCAAAGTGATAAAATTTGCAGATACTACTGAATAGGTGGAGAGCTGGAGTCAGAGGAAGCAGCCAAGGAGGAGATGAAATTTGTACATGAGCAGAACAGTGGCAGCTGATCTTTGGTCAGCCGGCGCGGAGGGGGTGGGCAAGTCGGAGGACCTTCCTTTAAGTCTGCTCCTGGGACTGGCCAAGGTGGACATCCATAGGTTCAGGATGGACACGGTGCAGGGTGGGGCGGGGGGGGGGGGGGCGCGTTCTGGCAGCCTACCTCTCTGCCATGGTCTTGTCTCCACGCACAGGCATCTTCCACCCTTCAATATGTAGTTCAGGACCTGTAATATTAGGTCATTCATTTTGGCGTGGAAGCAACTCTTCCTCGTTTCGACGGACTGCCTATGATGATGATGTACCCCGGAGAACGAGCATGCAGTGTCTGCCAGTATGCTTGAAGCCTTCCGTGGGCACTGCAAAACTGGAGTGTTTTGTGGACAGCAAGAATATTATAATTTAGTTTTCTAAGTTTCCCTTTGTTTTGTTCAAAGTAATTAAAGATAAAGAAATAAAAAAGATCTGAAACTCAAAACAGCCAAGTAGTAGGTACTTTCACACTGGAAGGAAAATGGGTGTCATAAATGTTGCCTGACTGGTACAGAACCAGCTAAAGATGAAGTTGAAAGGGATCTGGGGGTGATTGCACATTCAGCGCTTAACGTCAAATCTCTGTGTGTGCAATAAACAGAGCCGAAAGTATGTCTCATTATAGAGTAAGTTGGAAAATGTCATACTAAAACTGAACAATGTCCTGGTCACATCACACCTTGAGTGCTATGTTTACTTTTGGTCACCAAGCCAGGGTGATGGTGCAGAGAAGAACCACAAAAGCTGATTCCAGCCACCAAAGGATTGAGTTACAAGGAAAGACTGTGAATAAACTGGGGCTCATTAACATTGAAAGGAGTTAAATGTGTATTGTTTATAAGATATTAAACAGTATACTATTTTCACCATTTCAAAGCAAGCGACACTAGAACTAAGCTGAGATAGACTCAAAGTGATAAAAAGACAATTTAATACAGATGCCGGGAAGAATTTATTCCCGCAAAGAGTGCCCAATGTTTAGAATGTTCTTCTGGGTAAGGTAGCGGAGGCAACAAGCTTGGATTCATTGAAGATGCAGTTAGATAACATGCTGCAAGATTTTTGTTTGGGTGGATAATCTAAGATGGGCTGAAAGGCCTTCCTCATTTGCAATTTATATTGTGAAAATGTCACAGTTCCCACTTTATCTCCCTGTCACTTTACTGCCAGCGATTAGCTTTTCCAGCTTTTCAAAACACTTCCTCTCCACAAGGGGGCATCAGTCAGTCAGGAACCCTCAAGTGTGACCTTTCACTGTTGCTGTTCCTCCTCGTCCTACATCACTTGAGTTTGAGTTGTATAATTGAATCCCGAGAAATTTTCTTTAACAATTTATTTTAACTGAGAAGGAGCTTAACCTCAATCATTTCGAGCAGCGCTAATTTATTAAAACACTTTTATTGTTTATTTTTCAAAATGAAATACACACATATAAATGTTAGTCTTTCTTTTTCACTACACAAGATATTTCAGTTCATAATTAAGCAAATGCTTTAAAATATTTGATTTCAGAAAGTAACATTACCATTTATTCTCCACTTAAAGTTCAGATCTATGAAAAATTATCTTTTTACAGATTACTGGACTTTTCAAAAAGGCCTTGAAATGTAACTGGATATTAATGTAAGAACATTTAACACGTTTGTATGAAATTCCTTTGTATATTATCTTGACAGGCAATAACCCGTTTATTTTAAATGAATTAATGGATTTGTTAAATTAGCAGATTAAGGAATATATTAACAGTCTTATTTTAAGCACAAACTGATTTATTTAATAATGCTGGCCGTGTAATATGGCAGCTATTGGTGTCTGAAAAATGTCTCCAGTGTCTTTCGCTAAGCTACGCTATCGGTAAAGTTGGAGTTGTTGGCAGGATGGTTTTGATAGAAATATAAACACCCATTAGAAATGCCTCCTTTCTGTGAGGTGAAGGAGGCTTTGGACCTAAATCCGAACATGTGTCTTCTGAAGGCTTTGTCAGTTATCCTCCATGTTTTGACACTAAGGCCCCACTATGAGCGCCGTGTCAGAGGCAAGTTCACCTCATACCAGATGCCTGGGTGAAAACCCGAGTTATTTACTTGGCAGTGGCATTTCACCAGTCACGTACTGATCTGGTCCCCCAAATTGCTCCGGGGTTCCGCTGGTCTCCCACCATAATTCAGGCTGGAGACCACAGGAAAATGGCAGATACTCGGTTATGCCAGGCTCCCAATTCCAGGGGATTCCTAGTTACCCTCTAAGGACTGGAACCTCCGTCCACTCCTTTACCAGGCAAATGCCAGCAAGGAGGTGGGTCCATGGGTGGCGACTCCCTCTGCAGGGAGCTCCTTCATCCTTCGGTTCAGTCAGCACCTGGCGTATCAGTGGAGGCCGATATGCCAAGTGAGATAAGACATATCGGCTTCCACAAGCAGATACGTGGGCCCCACCAGGAGGGAGTCCAGGCCAGGCATGTAGCCTGCCCCCCAAAGAAAAGGCAATTTTAAGAAGAAAAAAAATGAACAGATCTGTCTCCTCGCTCAGGCGTAATCTCAGGAGTGGCTATCAAAGGCCCAGCGTCATTAGCCATGACTTAGCTCAATCTCAAGCTGACGACAACCTGCATTACTGGTGAAAAACCAAATCAAAATATTCATTCTTAAACATGTGTGCATAAACAGCATGGATAGTCATCAGCACTGTTGCATAAAATAGGTCCACTTGTAATGTGGACCTCACAAGTTTCCTGTACATGTGGAGCTCATGGGTTTGAAGCCTAACCTCACCCAGTGGGACACTTTCATACACCAGGGTGTGTTAGCATGTTTCTTACCTCTTTATGTTCATCAATACTGGGAAACAGGCTACTTTAGATCTCGTATTGTGCAATGAGAAAGGGTTAATTAATAACCTGGTAGTGAAGGGAGCCTTTGGGGAACAGTGACCATAATATGTCCAAAACTAGGGTCTTAAAATCTAAACAAAGCAAACTATGTAGTTATGTTGGCTAGCATTTAAAGAATTAATACATAATTTACAACAAACATACATTCCTTTAAGGAACAGGAAAAGTGGTCCAACCGTGGCTAACAAAAGAAGTTAAAGATAGTATTAGATCAAAGGAAGAGGCTTATAATGTTGCCAAAAAGAGCAGTGAAACATACAAAATTCTTGACAAGGAGGATGTTTCCTCTGGCTGAGGAGTCTAGAACCAAGGGTCACAGTCTCAGATTAAGGGGTCAGCCATTTATGACTGAGATGAGGAGAAACTTCTTCACTCAGAGGGTGGTGAATCTTTGGAATTCTCTACCCCAGAAGGCTCAGTCTTTGAGTATATTCAAGACAGAGATCGATAGATTTTTGAATATTAAGTGAATCAGGAGATGTGGGGATAGTGCAGGAAAGTAGAGTTGAGGTCGAAGATCAGCCATGATCTTATTGAACGGTGGAGCTGGCTCGAGGGGTCGGATGGCTACTCCTGCTCTTAATTCTTATGTTCTTATGTTCTTAATAAACTGGTGCAGCAAGCAGCCTGCAATAGCGTGACTGTGGCCACTTTGTGATTACATAATGAGCCAGTGATAGACCATAATCCCATGATCATCAGCTGGGTCTTCCTTAGCTATATTTATTGCAGTCTATGATTAGTCACATGTGTTATATATAGTACTCGATGAATTGGTATTTTCTGTCCAGCACTATTCCCACAAAATACATTCCTCTGTGTTCTTTTCATCCTTTTAACCAGTTTAAAATAACTGGATTAACACTTGTGGTAAAATGAGCGCACATTTGGACTTAGTACAAGAACGTTAAGTATACAAAGACTTGCATTTATATAGCGCCTTTCATGACCATCAGACATCGCAAAGCGCTTTAC
Source organism: Pristiophorus japonicus (assembly GCF_044704955.1). Classification (NCBI taxonomy): domain Eukaryota; kingdom Metazoa; phylum Chordata; class Chondrichthyes; family Pristiophoridae; genus Pristiophorus; species Pristiophorus japonicus. Next base: position 21,694,233 of record NC_091994.1, read on the forward strand.
AGTCAATGAAGTACTTTTGGAGTGTAATCACTGTTGTAATGTGGGAAACGCGGCAGCCAATTGGCGCACAGCAAGCTTCCACAAACTGCAATGTGAAAATGACCAGATAATCTGTTTTTTTGTTTTGTTGATTGAGGGATAAATATTGGCCAGGACACTGGGGATAACTCCCATGCTCCTTGCCAAAATAGTGCCCTGGGATCTTTTATGTCCACCTGAGAGGGCAGATGGGGCCTTGGTTTAACGTCTCACCTCCAACAGTGCAGCACTCCCTCAGCGCTGCACTGGAGTATCAGTCTAGATTTATGCGCTCAAGACCCTGGAGTGGGACTTGAACCCACAACCTTCTAACTCAGAGGCGAGAGTCTTACCCACTGAGCTACAGCTGACACCTATTACCAGAAGTATTTATGTCGGAACAGTGACAGTTGTAAAATATGCCCATACTTTTATATATTCTTAACAGTGGTTTTGACATTGATATGTGTCACTTTAAGGTTTGACAGCTGAATATTTCAATAATACTTCTGGTAATAAGTGTCAGCCTACTATATTTTTTGATTCTTTATTCTAAATTTGCTATCGAGGCTCCCTCAATATCTCGGAAATACTCAGCAGGCCAGGCAACAGTTAACTCTGTTTCTCTCTCCCCAAATGCTGCCTGACCTGCTATTTCCAGGACCTTCTATTTAGATTTCAGGCAAAGCAGTCCGCTTGATTGGCACCCCATCCACCAGCTTCAATATTCACTCTCTCCACCACCAGCGCACCGTGGCTGCAGTGTGTACCATCTACAAGATGCACTACAGCAACTCGCCAAGGCTTCTTAGGCAGCACCTCCCAAACTCCGCGACCTGTACCACCTAGAAGGACAAAGGCAGCAGGCGCATGGGAGCACCACCACCTCCACGTTCCCCTCCAAGTCACACACCATCCTGACTTGGAAATATATCGCCGTTCCCTCATCGTCGCTGGGTCAAAATCCTGCGTAACAGCACTGTGGGAGCACCTTCACCACACGGGCTGCAGCGGTTCAAGAAGACGGCTCACCACCACCTTCTCCAGGGATGGAAGTGCTGGCCTCGCCAGCGATGCCCATATCTCGGAGCAAATGGAAAAAAAGATTTCCCGCATCCGCAGTATTTTGCCGTTGTCTCCTAGTGGGTATGAGCAGAAGTCACTGGTTGATAATCAAAAGCAGGAATCCTGGTTGATTTTTTTTTTGCTCTTCCTCCCATGGCGACTTGGAGACTAACAGTAATGTCCTTACTGCCACTGCAATTGAGTTCAGGCAACAGCCCAGACTGTTGTTCAGAACTGGGGCTTTCCTGATCTGCAAACAGGTGATTTATTGAACAATTTTGAGTTATTAGCAAAACTATGAAAATATTTATGCCCAATTTGGTATCACACAAGAACAGTAACCAATCTGACTGAGCTGGGAGTAAGGATAATGGGAGAATGCAGAATAGCGTATTGTGATTTTTGCATCGTACTCCCATGCTTAATTTTAAATGAACTATCAAAAGGAAAATGTCTAACCCCATTAATCTATATATTTATAGGATCTTGGGAATGTCTCCGCAAGATCCTACAAATCCCCTGGGAGGACAGACGCACCAATGTTAGTGAGCTCGACCAGGCCAACATCCCCAGCATTGAAGCACTGACCACACTTGATCAGCTCCGCTGGGCAGGGCCACATTGTCCGCATGCCAGACACGAGACTCCCAAAGCAAGTGCTCTATGCGGAGCTCCTTCATGGCAAACGAGCCAAAGGTGGGCAGAGGAAACGTTACAAGAACACCCTCAAAGCCTCCCTGATAAAGTGCGACATCCCAACTAACACCTGGGAGTCCTTGGCCAAAGACCGCCCTAAGTGGAGGAAGTGCATCCGGGAGGGTGCTGAGCACCTCATGTCTCATCGCCGAGAGCATGCAGAAATCAAGCGCAGGCAGCGGAAAGAGTGTGTGGCAAACCACCCACCCTTACCCTCAACGACTATCTGTCCTACCTGTGACAGGGACTGTGCTTCTCATATTGGACTGTTCAGCCACCTAAGGACTCATTTTAAGAATGGAAGCAAGACTTCCTTGATTCCAAGGGACTGCCGATGATGATGGGTCTCTTTAATGCATGGATTTTCAAATCAGCTTCCCTTCCCCACAGGAGGTCTGCGCGGAGACCCTAGGAGGTCCACGGGATCACTGGATTTCTGTCCCTCCGTCATCAGAGTTCTGAATTTTTCAGGCTCCGTTGATTTATGAGCACGAACATCTCTGTTGCTGTATACTAATAAAACACGCTTTCTGTAAAGATAGATAGAACTGTTTCCTTTCGGGTAGCTGATACTGTTTTTTGGAAAGTTTGAAATGTACCACTTTCCTGGAATTTTAAATGTCGACTTTCACGTTCAAGTATAAAAAAAATCAAACATTATAAAATGGTGGCAAATTCTCAGAACATAAAGACAATTACAATTCATTAAAAAAATCTATAATTGTGCGTCAAAGGATCTAGTCCACCATTCTAACCACAATGTGGCTTCTGTTGTTCCTGTCGCCTCTTCCTTCCCTGGTCTGCTCTCCCCCACTGTTCTTCCTGAACTCACAAAATGTCCCTACCAAGGGAATGAAGGGATGGCTTGTCTGGCCAGTCACACATGGCATGTGTACAGAAGTGATTCTGGCTACAATTTATCTCAAGCACTTAATAAGTAAAGAGATACAGGCAGATAGAGGCACGAGCAAGGAAAATAGATACAGCAGATGGGGCGGAAATAAAAAAAACAAGGCCATTGAATTGTTTTGGATGTAGTGCAAAAATTCGACTTCATTCTTCAAAGGAATTCAAATATTGTTTTAATACAAACGCAGTGTGGTATAAGTAGAATAAACATCAATTCATACTGCTTTACAACCTGCCCTCCCACAAAAAAACACAGACATTTCAAATTTCAGACATTCCTGAATTTATCCATTATAACTGGAGAATTCCAACCCTATTTTTCCAGTTATGCTGGGGAAAAGGTAGGCAGAAATGCAATGGGTTGTGTAATCATTTTAGGGGAGCTTTAAGCCAGGCCTAGTCAGCCTTGAACTCTGATGCCCTTTGAACACACAATTAGAATTTGTTTCTTTAAAATGGTAGAATTGTGTGTTACAGAATCAAGTCCACCATTTTAAGCACCATGCACTGTCTGGTGTCACCTGTACTGCTCTCCCCCACTGTTCTTCCTGAACTCACAAAATGTACCCTACCATGGAAATGAAGGGATGCTGAGTATATCTGCACTGGTTCCAGCCACCCTCTGGTACCTCAATCAAATTCTTCATGTATGAGTCTAAACGTTGACTGTGGGATGGCTTGTTGAATGTACAGCTGAGCCCAATCCGATCATTAATTGATGTTGACAAGAGCACACATCCAGCAGGAGTGAGTGAGTAGTGACCAGGGATAGGACCTTAGTCCAGCAGTGTATCATCATCATCATCATTATCATCATAGGTGGTCCTTCATATCAAGGATGACTTGCTTCCACACCAAAAAGGGATGCGTTCACAGGTCTTGCAATGAAGGACCTAATATTCCAGGTCCTGAACTACATGTTGAAGGGTGGAAGATGCCTGTGCGTGGATTTTTTTAATGCACACCAGCCACCACACTGGCTTGACAGAGCTAGGTCTTGGTCCAGTGGCAAGGATTAACCAAGACGACTGGAGACCAGCTCTGCTGCACGGACCTCGTGCGCGCACATATCGCAGTGTGGGCTGGCCCATGCTGCCCCTGGGCCCTCGCCTCTTCTGGGCCCCGAACTCACGCCTCTCCTGGGCCCTGATCACATCACTCCATGATCACTCGTTGCTCCTGCTGTACCTGTCCACACTCCAATCAGCAACCTGAGGTGTTCTTCACCATGGGCTTTGACATCTATCAACATTAGGAACAGTGCTGTTCCTTAGGTACCCTGCGGCATCACCTTACTGGCTGACAGCAGGGCCGAGCAGGGATGAAATCCGAGTCCTCCTGGTCGTATATTGGTCCCACACTGAACTGTGTCTTTACCAACTGGATCATTCCAATTCTAAAGTGGATCAGGTCATTGGTGAGCTGAAATATCGTAAGCCAGGATGGAATTGAGATTTTGCAGTATTAGGTGAGCTTGCCCAGCACCAGGGCACTCACAGTGTAGTCAGTAACCGCTCAGGGTGTATCTGTAGACGGTTTAACGCTAACATCGCCCACTTCCTCTTCCTCTGTGCCTACAGACACCTTTCTGCTCTTGGTTGCATGCAGACATCCTCACAGTAATGAGTTCCTCATAATGGTTTGGGCCTAGTCGATTATTGTCTATGAGGGTCTTAATTACGACAGATAGCTTGTGGCTGTGAGTAACGTTACCACAACTGAAGCAACTGGTACAACTCGGGAAATTCCACCCTCACAGAACAATTAAGAGAGCTGGCATTCGGAAAAAATGTTCTCAGTGAAGCCAATGATGCATGTCCTAGCAAGTTATCATCTATTGTTTCCCTATCCTTCATCAGTCACAAAAGCAGGAATATCCCCAGATAAAATATGGATTTAATTAATAGTCTATAACTGCGTTGTGAGAAGACTAAGGTGTTAAAAATAATGATCTCACGTGGCATTGCTCACAGTGAGTCAGAGGTTAAGCTGTTGCAATGGGGGAGGGTGCTGGGATGCTGGAAGGGTTGCACGTTGCCACTGAAGACATTTGGAAAGAAATTTGAGATCTGATCAGAGGCAGTGAAGTAAGCATTTTTGCTTGGTTCCTGCAAATAGATACATGTTACTTTCCTTCCCCATTTCAGGTAAATAAATACATTTCTGACGAAGGGTCATCGACCTGAAAGGTTAACTCTGTTTCTCTCCACAGATGCTGCCTGACCCGTTGAGATTTCCAGCATTTTACTGTTTTTATTTCAGATTCCAGCATCCACAGTATTTTGCTTTTTAAATAAATTTGCTCCCCTCCCATACCACCATTACGCAAATAAATAATCTGTGCATATGATGTGCGCAAGGCAGGAAACTCAAGACGATTGTGACTAAGTTATTGTTTTGTCCAGTAAAGTGACGTAAGGGACTGGGGCATCGTGACTGTATGTTGAATTGTTGACCAACTTTTGGAAGAATGCAGAGGGACCTGGGACCATAAATTAAACCTGTGCCTGCACATTGGGAGTCAGGGCCAAATTGGAGTAATATTTCTGCGCAGAGTGTGAGGAGAATGAATAGGAAGAGGATCCTGCCTGTGAAACAGTAAATAAACACCCAGCTGCTTTAATAAACTTAGAGAGTAAATGAATAGTCCCTTTTTTTGAGTGTCAGCCATGGCTTAGTGAGTAGAGCTCTTGCTTCTGAGTGAGAAGGTTGTGGGCTCTTGGTGAGACCAAGTATTGTGTGCAGTTTTGGTCTCCTAATCTGAGGAAGGACGTTCTTGCTATTGAGGGAGTGTAGCGAAGGTTCACCAGACTGATTCCTGGGATGGCAGGACTGACATATGAAGAAAGACTGGATCGTCTAGACTTATATTCACTGGAATTTAGAAGAATGAGAAGGGATCTCATAGAAGCATATAAAAATCTGATGGGATTGAACAGGTTAGATGCAGGAAGAATGCTCCCAATGTTGGGGAAGTCCAGAACCAGGGGTCACAGTCTAAGGATAAGGGGTAAGCCATATAGGACCGAGATGAGGAGAAACTTTTTCACCCAAAGAATTGTGAAACTGTGGAATTCTATACCGCAGAAAGTTGTTGAGTCCAGTTCGTTGGATATATTCAAAAGGGAGTTAGATGTGGCCCTTACGGCTAAAGGGATCAGGGGGTATGGAGAGAATGCAGGAGTGGGATACTGAGGGAATGATCAGTCATATTGAATGGTGGTGCAGGCTCAAAGGGCCGAATGGCCTGCTCCTGCACCTATTTTCTATGCTTCTATGTTTCTATGTTTCAAGTCCCATTCCAGGGACTTGAGCAATTAAATCTAGGCTGACACTCCAGTGTAGTACTGAGAGAGTGCTGCACTGTCGGAGGTGCCATCTTTTGGATGAGACATTAAATCGAGGCCCTGTCTGCTCTCTCAGGTGGACATAAAAGATCCCATGACAGTATTTCGAAGAAAAGGAGGGGAGTTATCCCCGGTATCCTAACCAATATTTATCCCTCAATTAACATAACAAAAACAGATTATCTGGCCATTATCACATTGCTGTTTGTGGGAACCACGGCTGAAACATAATTTACATAAAAATTAAATGAAGATGCGAGACATGTTTCATTTTTCTTCTATGCGTTTTATTTCCCTTTTATTTAAATGTTATTTAAATGCTGCTCTGTGTGATCCAAAAAACAGCTTTGTCTTTGGTCTGTGCTGAGGTAGCACAGCTCAGTCAGGCCAACATTTGGGGTGCTACACACAATGGGCCAGGACGATCCCAGGGATGAGGAATTTCAGTTATGTGGAGAGATTATTGAAGCTGGGATTGTTCTCCTTACAGCAGAGAAGGTTAAGGGGAGATTTACTCAGGGCGTTCAAAATTATGATGGGCTTTGATAGAGAAACTCCTTCCATTGGCAGGAGGGTCGGTAACTAGAGGACACAGATTTAAGATAATTGACAAAAGAACCAGAAGGGAAAGGAGGAGGCATTTTTTTATGCAGCGAGTTGTTATGATCTGGAATACAATGCCTAAAAGGGTGGTGAAAGCAGTTACAATAGTAACATTCCAAAAGGAATTGGATATATACTGGAAAAGGAAAACATTGCAGGGCTATGGGAAAAGAGCAATGGAGTGGGACTAATTGGATAGCACTTGCAAAGAGCCAGCCACGATGGGCCAAATGGCCTCCTGTGCTGTATGCTACTATGGTTCTCTGAGTCATGGTCCAGTTCCTAATCACTAATGAGTGACTCACCCCTTCCCCTTTCTGGAATGTGCACATGTGGATGTGATCAGGCTTTGCTGTGATGAACTTCACAATCAAATAGACTGTCAGCAAATACTGTACAGGTCCACACATGAACGGTCCTTACAGGAGGTACCCAGGGCAACTGGTGCCTGTGGAACTGTACCGAGCATAAGAGGAGTGGAGAACATTTCGAGGGTCACAAGAAATGGAAAAACCACTTGAGCAATGACTAGTTATCAATCATACTGCCAGGGTTGTGACGATTTTGAAAACGACTTGAGGGTGTGTCAACAGTCCCCAACCAAATGTGGCAAACCTTAAAATGATTCAAATTATAAAGACGTTACTATTTAATAATTCATGTCACCTAAAGTGGGGGGGTTGATAAACAAATACTTGTCCTGGTCAAATCATACACTATTTCCTCCAGTTTTTTTTTCTCTTCCCTAATGCTAACTCATGCTATGGTACAGCCCCACAGGCGACAGTAGCCTCCATACACTTGGCTAAATGGCTACTCTCCGTCTAACCAGTATCAATGTTTGACCATTGGGAACATTAGGTCCTCTCCTCAACCAATACCCACACACACACACTTTGCACTAAAGGTCACTGCATAGCAATCAGAGAGAATCCTGAGTGATTTTCTCCCTCCCCAGACAGGAGATATTGGGGGGAAAATTCCGGGTCGTTTGCGCCTCCCGTTAGCGCGCTAATGACTTATGGTCCAGGTGCGGCACCGCTACCGACTCCCGTGAAATCCCGCGGGAGTTTAGTGGCGGGGCTAACCGGTAGCGCCTCGAGTCGCTGCGGCAGTCATCACCATGCGCAGTGACCCATTTTCGTCCTGGAGCAAAACTTCGGTAGCGCCCCCGTGAGGCTTCCACGGGTTTGTAGGCCGCTCACGGGACAAAAATTAAAGGGGAGGTGCGGCGATGAAAAATGAAAAGAAATCACCTTCTTCACTCAGATCGCGGGGTGCATGCCACGATCATGCAGCCCAACACTCCGCTTATGTGCTGAGCTGCTGCCATGACACCCTACTCCCTGATGGTCCAGCAATAACCCCTTCTCCCTGCTGCAGAGTCAGCACCTTGACCCTCCCCCTTAATGCAAGAGGAGGGCTCAGTCTTCCCACCAGCGCTACGTGGCTCTCTGTGTAACACTGGAACATGTGCACGGCTTTGCGCCCGGTCCCGTCCCCGAGAGGAAGTGAAGTGCGAGATTTTATGCTTCACTTCCTCTCAGGGGCGGTAAGCCCAATATTGCTCGCGGTGCGGGGCTTCTGCGCCGGGCGCAGGGACTCCTGCCTCGCGGCTGTTACCGCCCCCAAACGGGGCACGATCGAATTTTCAGCCCATTATGTCAAATGTTTGCATGATCAATCCAGACTGGAGATTGTATCTGTAGCCTCTTGACCTGTCATTACCGCCAGCATAGTCTTCAAATTGAAAGCTCCCAATCATTCCTAACACTGAAGACTTCAGTTTCTATATGAATGTGTTTAGCAGGAATTATCGTCTAAGTAGACATCGAGTACTACTTGTACCCAACAACTATCAAACATCAAATATGCCCAATATCCTATTGCATATACAGGGTACTGTGTCATTGTGCCATCACTGTTCACGGACACAGTAACATGAGTTAGACACGTCATTATCGGGTGCACAAGTTGCAAACATGCCAAGCACAGATTAATCAGCTGAAAAGCCCAAGGATGATCCCCAGACTTCAAGGGTTAAGTCACGAGGAGAGATTGCATGAATTAGGGTTGTATTCCCTCGAATTTAGAAGGTTAAAGGGTGATTTGATCGAAGTTTTCAAGATATTAAGGGGAACAGATAGGGTAGATAGAGAAAAACTATTTCTGCGGGTTGGAGATTCTGGGACTAGGGGGCATAGTCTAAAAATCAGAGTCAGACCTTTTGGGAGTGAAATTAGGAAACACTTCTACACACAAAAAAGGGTGGTAGAAGTTTGGAACTCTCTTCCGCAAACGGCAATTGATGCTAGATCAATTGCTAATTTTAAATCGGAGATTGACAGCTTTCTGCTAACCAAAAGTATTGAGGGATATGAAGTTAGGTCGCAGATCAGCCATGATCTCACTGAATGGCGGAGCAGGCTCGAGGAGCTGCCTGGCCTACTCCTGTTCCAAGGTTCTTATGTTCCTATGTTATATTTCCTTAAGTAGGAATCGAGTGCTGTAATCAGCATTATCTTGTTGACCATCTATCCCACTGTTCCTCAGTATTCGGGGAACGGTGAGCCCTAATCTGTTTCTCGATGTCACATGGAGATGTACACAGCTTTCAGTTTCAACACAAGTCAAGTTCATGAGGTGGCTGATAACTCATTAAGTAATGACATTGCCCAGTGTGGAACTAGGCCATACAGACCAGAAAGCTCCCAGGCTGGGTCCCAGTCTCCACCCAATACGATCTCTCAGCTACGGTCGATATAATACTGACTTCAGCAGCTCTGAACTAGGGAGAGGAAAATTCTGCCAGGCTTCCTACTTCTGGATGCTATCCAGTGATTCCTGCTTGAAACCATGTGTAGGGACATCGGGTGAGGACAGGCTTCAGGCTCAGCTCTGATACACCCCCCCTCCACATTCGAATATCTATCTCCACTCATCGTTTGGATTCACATATGAAGAAGGCTACTTGGGTGTTTAGTTCAAGCAGTAGTAAAGACTATAAGGTGTAGTGTAACCATTAATTTACTAGCTGAAGTTTCTAAGCATGGAAGGTACACTGTAACAGCTTCAGGAAATGACAGTACTTGTAAAGTTAGCTAAAGCTAAGAAGGAAAATGATGATTGGTCTTTTCTCTTTCTAGACAAAGCCTGCTACTGCCTTGGGAACAGCAAAGTTAAGGTGCAGCTGAGTGGCATGTGGGTGACTGTGTAAGTTGCTATGATTGCATTTTAAAGAGAAAGCATCAAAATACAAGAACCTTCATTGTTTCAGAGATAAACAAGCGATGTGTTTCCCTTGGGTTTGAACAGAACAGGAGCTGTTTGTCATGAGGTAAACTAATGAGCCCACGTGTTAATAGAGCTAGTTTTTAAACAGTGGCATGAGCCCACTTATGGGTCCATACTTCTTTTCTTCTTAACTTACCCTCTAGTATCAAGTGCAGTATTATACGAAAAACATACGTACGTATAAACGCTGTGTAAAAACATTCTTGTGAAGCAAAAACCAGAGTGACATTGAAGAGGCAGCATCTTCATAAAACATATATAAAATCACTTAGGTACATTTTTTAAAAATGTATTCATTCACAGGATGTGGGCATCACTAACTAGGCTGGCATTTATTGCCCATCCCTAATTGCCCTTGAGAAGGTGGTGGTGAGCCACCTTCTTGAACCGCTGCAGTCCATGTGATGAAGGTACTCCCACAGTGCTGACTTTGTTGTAGTGGTCTGGTACAATGGAGTGGTTCGCTCGGCCATTTCAGAGTGCAGTTAAGAGTCAACCACATTGTTGTGGGTCTGGAGTCACATATCGGCCAGACCGGGTAAGGTCAGCAGATTTCCTTCCCTAAAGGACATTAGTGAACCAGATGGGTTTTTCCAACAATCCAGTAGTTTGAAGGTCACCATTACTGATACTGGCTTTTCATTCCCGATTTATTTAATTAACTGAATTTAAATTCCCCAGCTGCTGTGGTGAGATCTGAACTCACTTCTCCGGATTATTAATCCGGGCCTCTGGATTACTGGTCCAGTAACATAACCACTATGCTACCATACCCCTATTGAAGGAAATAAAATTAACTTTATACAGCGCCTTGCATGCCCCAGGACATCCCAAAATGCTTTAAAGCTACTGAAGCAATTTTGAAGTGTAGTCACTATTGTAATATATTGCAATGTTTGTGACTTCATTATGACAGATATTTCCCTATATAACTATCACTGCATTTCAAAAAAATAATTGAGATATTTGTGAGAGATTGTTAAGGAATTGCTTTTTAAAATAGTGTCAGCTCTTTGTGTTCTTCTTTCCCAAACGAATAGTAAGGTTTGTCAAAAACGTTTTCGTGAAGTTAGTGCTCCTAGCTCTTCCCCCTCCTCGCCCCGATGGCTCTCAGCCAACCATTGGCTGGGGTTTTGCACTTCTGTGTTCTTCACTCCCGATTTTCCAGCCATTAAAGTGAACGGGCGCTGGCCAAAGCAGAGTAGAATAACCTGGCCATTTTATCCATGTGTCACAGACCAAGAAAGCCCCAGCTTTGATTATTGGTCTGCGCTAGAATTGTTGATCTCAACCAGGGCAGCTACAATTGTCCACAGTGCCCCTAGTGTAAGGAAGGGAATTCTGCCCGGGGTCCCAGTACCTCAACACTAACCAGTGGCGACCCTCGATGACCCCGAGACGCAGAGTGCCCACAGCACCTGGTCTGCCCTCAAGGCCACCATAACCAGCGCCTGCGAAGAGTCGCTCGGTCACTCGACCAGGCAACACCAAGACAGGTTTGACGAGAATGACCAGGAGATCCAGGAGCTAATAAGCCGCAAGCGCAAGGAATTTCTGAACTTAAACCCAACTTGGGAGCAGCAAAGCAGTTCTACAGGTGGCTGAAGGCTGAGGTCCAATAAAAACCCGCGACCTGAAGAATAGATGGTGGGTGGAGAAAGCACAGGAGATCCAGTAGCTGGTCGACAGCCACGATGTGTGAGAATTCTGCACCACAGTTAAGTCCACATATGGCCCAAGCATCCAAGGCCCCACCCCACTGCAGGCCAAGAACTGGAAGACGCTCATTAAGGACACCGAGGCAGTCAGGGCCCACTGGAAGTAGCATTTCGAAGATCTCCTTAATCAAGACTATGCCTTCGGCACGAGTGTTCTCGACTCCATCCTGCAGCTTGCTACCTGCTACCATCTCAGCAAAACCCCAGCCCTGCATGAGGTAGAAAAGGCCATCCTTCAGCTCAAGAACAACAAGGCATCAGGAGCAGATGGAATCCCCGCTGAGGCACTAAAGTATGGCGGAGAAGCACTATTGGCACGAATGCATGACCTCATCTCTCTTATCTGGAAGGAGGAGAGCATGCTGGGAGATCTCAGAGATGCCGTAATCGTGCCCATCTTCAAAAAAGGGGTCGTGTGACTGCAGTAACCACAGAGGAATCTCCCTACTGTTGGCCACTGGAAAAGTCATCGCAAGAATCCTCCTCAACTGTCTTCTCCCTGTGGCTGAAGAGCTCCTCCCAGAGTCACAATGAGGATTCTGTCCATTTAGGGGTACAACGTACATGATCTTCACCGCGCGACAACTACAAGAGAAATGTAGGGAACAGCACCAACCCTTGTACATGGCCTTCTTTGACCTCACAAAGGCCTTTGACACTGTCAACCATGAGGGACTATCGAGCGTCCTCCTCCATTTTGGCTGCCCCCAAAAGTTTGTCACCATCCTCCGCCTGCTCCACGGCGACATGCAAGTTGTGATCCTGACCAACGGATCCACCACAGACCCAATCCACGTCCGGACCAGGGTCAAGCAGGGCTGTGTCATCGCGTCAATGCTCTTCTCGGATCTTCTCGATCTTCCTCGCTGCAATGCTCCATCTCACTCTCAACAAGCTCCCCGCTGGAGTGGAACTAAATTATAGAACCAATGGGAACCTGTTCAACCTTCGTCGCCTCCAGGCTAGATCCAAGGTTATCCCAGCCTCTGTCATCGAACTACAGTACGCAGGCGATGCTTGCGTCTGCGCACATTCAGAGGCCGAACTGCAAACCATCGTCAACACCTTCACCGAGGCGTATGAAAGCATGAGCCTTACGCTAAACATCCTCCAAAGACAAAGATCCTCCACCAACTTGACCCCGCCACACAGCACTGCCCCCCAGTCATCAAAATCCACGGCGCGGCCTTGGACAAAGTGGCCCATTTTCTATACCATGGGAGCCTACTATCAGCAAGGTCCAACACTGCCTCCAGTGTGCCAGCACAGCCTTCGGTCGCCTGAGGAAGATAGTGGTTGAAGACCAGGACCTCAAATCTGGCACTAAGCTTATAGTCTACAGGACAGTAATGATACCCGCTCTCCTATATGTTTCAGAGATGTGGACCATATACAGTAGACACCTCAAAGCGCTGGAGAAGTACCACCAGCGCTGCCTCCGCAAGATCTTGCAAATTCACTGGGAGGACAGATGCACCAATGTCAGTGTTCTCGCTCAGGCCAACATCCCCAGCATCGAGGTAATGACCGCACTTCACCAGCTCTGTTGGACGGGCCACATCGTCCACATGCCCGACACGGGACTCCCAAAGCAAGCACTCTACTCGCCGAGAGCATGCAGAAAACAAGCGCAGATGGCAGAAGGAGCGCATGGCAAACCAAACTCCCCACCCACCCCTTCCTTCAACCACTGTCTGCCCCACCTGTGACAGAGACTGTAATTCCCGTATTGGACTGTTCAGTCACCTGAGAACTCATTTTTAGAGTGGAAGCAAGTCTTCCTCGATTTCGAGGGACTGCCTATGATGACGACTATCCAGTGGCATCTGCTGGAAGTGTCAGTGTGTGGAGCCTGAGTGAGGAGAAGATGAGGCTCGGATATGTTGTACTTCATTGTCAGATTGCCTGGTGACACCAAGTATCAAGGCTACAGGTGAACATTACCACTTGGGAAACTATCAGAGTGTGATTACTAGCCCCTGTAAAACCATACAGTAGTGTAAGCCTTCAAAGGAAGGGTTGGGTAAGGGCGGGTGGAAGCAGTGGGTGTGGAGAAAATTAAAATTGGAGAGAAAAATGCATATTTTAAACAGCTTGCATTTAAATTTCAGATTATAAGTTATTATGAAGCTAATGTATTTCAGAGTCTTATAGTGGCCGAGTCTGGTGTTTGACATAACCTTTTATAACAGTATGGCACTTCTAGAATTTTTATTACTCACTATATGTTTTAATTATAAAAATAAATAAATAGACTAGACGGAGTTCAGCCACAGCAAGCAATCAGGTTCAGCCAGTTCCACAGCATCCATCAGATCTTCTTAAGAATGGTCTCTTCTTAAATATGGCAAAAGGCCAGAGTCAACTAATTTCTTAAACCTGTTTTTTTCCCCCATATATTTTTCTAGGTAATTCCCTACCTTCCACCCACAACTTTTTCTCTTCCGTGTTTTTGCTTCTTTGATTCTCCTGCCTGACAGTGGTGTCCAAGAATGCCCCAAGTTGCCATTAACGCCCCCAGTACCTGCCTGCTCAGAGGGGCAAGCCACTGCCCTGGTTTGAATCTCCCAAACTAATTGTCCCGGCTCAGAGATGCCACAGTCTCCTCTAAACGCGACTGGATTTGGAAACGGGCGGAGCGGGGCTTGAACCCCAAAAGAGGTCACTTTTAATAATGTTTGCATTGTGTCAGCCATGGCTCAGTGGGTAGCACACTTGTCTCTAAGTCAGAATATTGTGGGTTCAAGTCCCACTCCAGAGAGTTGAACAAAATATCTAAGTTGACACTCCCAGTGCAGTGCTGAGGGAGTGCTGCATCCTCAGAGGTACTGTCGTTTGGATGAGATGTTAAACCGAGGCCCTATCTGCACTCTCAGGTGGATGCAAAAGATCCCAAGGCAATATTTCAAAGAAGAGCAGGGGAGTTATCCATGGTGTCCTGGCCAATATTTATCCTACAATCAACATCATTGACTGGTCATTATCACATTGCTATTTGTGGGAGCTTGCTGTGTGCAAATTGGTTACCATGATTCCTCCATTACAAAAGTGACTACACTCCAAAAGTACTTTGGAAAGTCCGGTGGATGTGAAAGGAGCTCCATGTTTGAGTTTGAGTTACCCTATGTTCCAGAACATCCAAGCTATTAAGACGGTGTTAATATGTTTTCATAAATCACTCATCCCTATTTTGTTTACTTTAATATGTTTATCGTGGAAGATAATTATTCATTTATTTTTTAAAGAACAGTAATTTATTTTTCTGCACAGGGCATCAGCATTCATTTCCTTTCAGCCTGCAGCCTCTTACCACAATAAGTCAGCCCAAATCAACCAATAACAATGTAAAGATTCATCTAAACTCCCTTAAAAAGTTTTTTTTTTAACCCCAAATGTGTTGCATAAACTGAACACACCATGGAAATTGATGGGCTACGCATCTAAATAATTAATGTCAAGCATCTGAAACATTGCTTCATGCTTTTTGATCCCTTTATTCACCTTCCTTTTTCCTTGCTCCTCTCCTGAAAGTGCTGCTGCATGCTGCACTGATCACCCACGTGACCATTGTGCACACATGACCCAGAATTCTATCCTTGCCTGATATGCCTGATATTGTGGACTTTCCAGCAGACAACACTTGATATTGGTGAAGAGTGACAGCCCTGGCTGTTACTTTTCCCCTCTCTTTAACCCGAGATCGCGGAGGCCAATTGTAGCACCCCCAGAACTGTTCCAGCTCAAATCAGCAAATCAGCAAGTGTGGCTATTGAACCCGATGCAAGTCCACGTGGCTCATGTCACAGCATTTACTAAGGAGGTTGTTTCTTTCTTTGCATGAAAGCAGTGCTAAAATTGCACCTTGGGTTATTGATATTTGGTGATTTTTCTCTGAAATTCCTTCACCTGCTATTTTAGTGGAGGTATTAATCCATTTATTTTAGACTGGTTAAAACAACAAAAGAAAACATCTCGGACAAGCACGTGAATCAGTTGTATGCGACTACGTCACAGTGATGCTTCAGGGCCATTGCAACAACAAATTGAATCTCTATCGTGCCTCTCAGACACATACAGAAACAATTTTGAACGAGGCTGCACAAATACAATTTTTAAAGCACATGTCGCACTGCCAGGAAGAGCAGATTCAGTACAATTATAACAGAGCTTAAACATCCTGAGCTGATATCATGAAAGAATTAGCTTTACGAATGTTTAAAGCTCCTCTCCCAATTCAGGCACTTACATTTACTATGGGAAAATGAATATGAGGATGGAGTGACGGTTGTAAATTATAAGACCTGAGACCTATAAATATTTACGCTGTTTCTTTATTGGTATTTTAAAATATACACCAGGAGATATTACACATGTATCCATTCAAGAAATACTTGCATTTATATGGCTCCTTTCACGACCACTGGATGTCTTAAAGCGCTTTATAGCCAATGAAGTACTTTTGGAGTGTAGCCACTGTTTTATTCGGGAAACGCAGCAACCAATTTGCACACAGCAAGCTCCCACAAACAGCAATGTGATAATGACCAGATAATCTATTTCTGTTGTGTTGATTGAGGGATAAATATTGGCCAGGACACAGGGGATAACTCCCCTGCTCTTTTTCAAAATAGTATCATGGGATCTTTTATGTCCACCTAAGGGAGAAAACGGGGCCTCCGTTTAACGTCTCATCCAAAAGACAGCACCCCCTCAGCACTGCACTGGAGCGTCAGCCTAGATTTATTTGCTCAAGTCCCTGGAGTGGGATTATGAACCCACAACCTTCTAACTCCAAGGCAAGAGCACTACCCACTGAGCCACAGCTGGTAACTAAATATGTGAACGTCCTGTCAGCTCAGTATTCAGAATAGCAATAAGTTGCAGCGTGATGATCACATTGGATCATGGAAATGACAGCACAAAAGGGGGCCATTTGGGCCATCTCATCGGTGCCAGTATTCGTTCCCCATCAGGCTAGCTGCTCTAATTCCATTTCCCTGCTCTTTCTGTGTATCCTTTAATATTTTTCCTCTTTGTGTTTTGGCCCAATTCCCGTTTAAATGTCATTACTGTATTGATTTGGGTTCAATGGTCACTCACAATCATGCGCTCTATATTCTAATAACTCTTTGAGCCCAAGTTTCGGCCTCAGTTGCTCCTGATTTTTTGGAGCAACTGGTGTAGAACGGAGTATCTTAGAAATTCAAATTCTCGGCATTTAGTTTGCTCCAGTTCTAGTCAGTTAGAACAGTTTCACTTTGGAACAGAATTTTTTTTTCAAAAGAGGGCGTGTCCAGCCTCTTTCCAAAGTTTCGTCAGTGAAAACTTACTCCAAACTAACTTAGAATGGAGTAAGTGAAGATTTTTGTACGCTCAAAAAAACCTTGTCTACACTTTAGAAAATCAGGCGTAGGGAATGGGGGGGGGGGGGTTTAAAGGGAAGTTTACAAACATTAAACACATCAGTTTTACAAATAAAGAGCCATCATCAATAATAAATGATAAAAACATCAATAAATCAACCACTAAATCAATCAAAAAAAATTTATAAGAAATAATTTGAAAAAAAAATCAATAAATAAAACATTTTCTACTTACCGACTGCAGCACCGGGAGCCCTCCAACAGCGTGCTGGGATGCTCCCCAGTGTGTCTCTGTCAGTGTCTCTATCTCTCTGTCTGTCTGTGTGCCTCTCACTCTCTGTCTGTCAGTGTCTGTGTTTCTGACAGCGAGGGGAGGGGGAGGAGGTGGGTAGAGGGAGAGGGGGGGGCGAGGGGAGGGAGGGAGGCAGAGAAGGGGGAGGGATGGGAGAGAAGGGCGGGAGGAGAAGGGGAAGTGTGGGGAGGAGAAGGGGAAGGGGGGAAGGAGAAGGGGAAGGGGGAGGGGGAGAAGGGGAAGGAGAGGGGGGGGAGAAGGGGAAGGAGAGGGGGGGAGAAGGGGAAGGAGAGGGGGGGAGAAGGGGAAGGAGAGGGGGGGAGAAGGGGAAGGAGAGGGGGGGAGAAGGGGGGGAGAAGGGGGAGAAGGGGGGGAGAAGGGGAAGGAGAGGGGGGAAAGGAAAGGGGAAGGAGAGGGGGGGAAAGGAAAGGAGAAGGGGGAAAGGAAAGGAGAAGGAGGGGGGAAAGGAGAAGGAGGGGGGAAAGGAGAAGGAGGGGGGAAAGGAGAAGGAGGGGGGAAAGGAGAAGGAGGGGGGAAAGGAGAAGGAGAAGGAGGGGGGAAAGGAGAAGGTGGGGGGAAAGGAGAAGAGGGGGGAGGAAAGGAGAAGGAGGGGGGAAAGGAGAAGGAGGAGGGAAAGGAGAAGAGGGGGGAGGAAAGGAGAAGGTGGGGGGGAGGCTGAACGGGCCCGGGCCGGCCGGGCCCAAGACTTCGGGCAGGGCCCGTCCCCAGCACCAGATTTACAGGTAGGTGGCATTGGGTCGGGTCGGGTCGGGACAGGTCCGGGGTCCGGGGTCCGGGGTCGGGAGCACGGGTCCAGGGCTGGGAGCGCGGGTCGGGTCGGGGGGGGGCGGAGGGAGGTCGGTTTGGTTCGGGTCGGGGGGGAGGGAGGGAGGGAGAGGGAGGCCAGGTCGGGTGGGGGGGAGTGCGGGTCGGGTACGGTCCGGTCCGGGGGCGGAAGCGGGAGTCGAGTCGGGTCGGGAAGAAGCAGGAGCTGAGCGTGGGAAGCAGCCTTATGCACGCGGCCCCATTGAGGCCATTCGGCCAGGGCTAGGGGCTGCGTGCTTCGGGCCCCTCCCACACAGTTTTGGGCACCTGGAGCTACTGCACATGCGCGCCCACTGTAGCGCGCATGTGCAGAGGTCCCGGCACTGTTTTCAGCGCAGGGACCTAGCTCCGCCCCCTATAGCTCATGCTGCGCCGCGCCCGACTCAAGAGGACCAGCAGGGAGCCGGAGAATCTTAAGTTTTTTTTAGGCGCACTTTGTGGCACGAAAAACGGGCGTCCAGGTCGGGGCTGCGCCGTTCTAGGCGCGGCCCGAAACTTGGGCCCTTTATCTGGAACAAAATTCTTCTAAGCTCCTCTTTCTAGTGCTGCTCCTTAGTTCAAACCCTTGATTCACCAACCAGTAGCAATAATCTTTCTATATTTTCCTCTCAAACCCTTTGATCGCTTTTATTAGATTTCCTCCTTAAATGTTTCTGTTTTGTCCTCTTCTATTAGGAACATGCCCAGGAACTCGCTTAACAAAAACAAACCCTCCTTTCTGGTCACAGCCAACATGACTAAATCCAGTTTCCCTTCACACAAAGCTACCTCAATCTAAAATACATGCATAAGAACATAATTCTGCTGGAAAAACCTATTGTTCTCACTTAATTACTTCCCAGAAAAAAGGTTCTATTTGTTAGACAGTGACACCATTTAATGTTGCTGTCTCCCTATCTCTGTAACCTCCTCCAGCCCTACAATCCCTTGAGATATCGGCGCTCCTCCAATTCTGCCTGTCACACACCACCAATTGTTATCGCTCCATCATTGGCAGCTGAGCCTTCAGTTGCCCGGGCACTAAGCTCTGGAATTCCCTCCCTAAACCTCTCCACCTCTCTACCTCTAAGACACTCCTTTAAACCTATCTCTCTGGCCAAGCATTTGGTCATCTGTCCTAATGGCCCAGAATTTGCGGTCAGTTCTAGACAACATCAGACTTGGCTGTGATGTCTCATTGCGCTCTCACGAGTTGAGAGGTCAATGGGAGCCAATGAATTGCACGCTGATGCAATTTGAATCCCGTTTTCCTTAGGCTTGTGGTGTGGGAGGGGGGTTAAAATCAGGGATTTACTGTCAAAGCTGGAATATGGCACTGTTCACTAGCAAAGAGGTACCCCCTGCAGGAGAGGAGTAGAGGGGTAAAGACTGGCGATATATATATATTTCTCTTGCTCACTGTCATTCAATGTATTTCCTGTCTGTTGAATTTACTGCACAGACTCCTTTTCCACTCATTAAGACTTTAAATAATCTCTGATGATAATGGAAATCCTGACAACTTGCGGGAAGCTTTCCATTTGAAGCAGCTCAAGACAGGAATATTTTAATTTTCCATCAAGACATTTTGGGAATTCCCATTGTTTATAATTGGAACTCACAACTGGTTTGTTCCCCTCGGAATGGGAACCAGCGAGGAGAGAACAAAATTACATCTGACTTACGGTAAGGATGAACCTTGGAGATAAAATCTGTGGGGTCTATTTTCCGACCAGCAAACTTTATGTACAAATGATTAATGCGGTTTAACGTCTGCCTAAAAGTAGCAGACTAAAGAATATACCACGGAAATGTATCCAAGCTTGAACTTTTGCTGCTCCTATATGACCTTATGTTACTCATGGAACAATCCAAGGTTCCATCACACCCCGAGGTGCTAGAATAGTGTTCAATAAATTATTATATGTAAGTTATTTCCCATAAAAGACATCTTTGTCAGTCTTTTTGCAATGTTCTCCCCTCCTCTCCTGAAGCTATCGGGGACAATTTGGGGAGTAGAGAGAGAAACGGTTCCACTGGTGTTAATATTAGGGACGCAATGTTGCCCCAATCCAAGATAGTTGCCTTTGCTTCTGTCTGGACATTCTCATTGCCACATCACGAGTAACTTGTCTACTGCAGCCAGTTAAGTCAGTCAATTCAAATTTCCCATGATTCAGGGAGAGACATGTCAGTTATAGCCACTCCCTGCAGTGTGAGCAATTTAGAGCTGTCTGATTCTGACCAGCTGCAAGGACAAGCTGGTTGTCGGCTGGCAAGTTCTGACCTGCACCAACAGAGGCAACAGCCCATTGGGTTGGACCAGAACTGCAACACGGATTTGTTCAGTCTAATTGTTGGGAATTGCACAAGAAGAGTGGCAGAGAGTGGCAGAGAGTAGGACTGAGTAGGACTGAGTAGGACTGAGTAGGACTGAGTAGGACTGAGTAGGACTGAGTAGGAGTGAGTAGGAGTGAGGGGCAGAGAGTGGGAGTGAATGGCAGAGAGGGGCAGTGAGGGGCAGTGAGTGGGAGTGGCAGTGATTGGCAGAGAGGGGCAGTGAGTGGGAGTGGCAGTGAATGGCAGAGAGGGGGAGTGAGTGGCAGTGAGTGGGAGTGGCAGAGTGGCAGCGAGGGGCAGAGAGTGGGAGTGAATGGGAGTGGCAGTGAGGGGCAGTGAGGGTCAGGCAGAGCAATGGTAATGGGGCAGGCTGAATTTAGCCCCACAAGGTTTCTGGATTCAGCTTGTGGTAGAGTTGAACAAATGCTGATAATGCTTTAATACTTCACGTGTAAGCCTAGCCAATGAGTGCCGACAGACTAATCAGCAGTGGAAAGCATCACATGTCAGCTCACTCTTGTCTTCATCTGACAGCCAGACAGATAGGGGGAAAAATTGGCCTCCTTTGCGCCTCCTGTTAGGGCCTCTGGGAGGGGGGGCAATAACGGGGCGCTACTAGCTCTGCGACCGGGCGCGGGAAGAGTGCCGACGCCCGCAAAATTGCCGGGGATGTTTGCGCCGGCGGTAACCCCTAGCGCCACGATCTCCTGCGTCCCGGAGATGGTAATGTTATCTGGCTGCGCAGCGCCCCAGACATGTCCCCTGCAGCATTGCCAGGCATCAACACCGGCAGCTGCAAGAGACGGCGTTAGGGAGTACGGCTGCTTGGGGAGCAGTATTTAAAGGTGATGTCACTCGGGTAAGTATAGGATGTGTTTTCAGCCCTGAGGTGATTTTTTTCCCATTATGTTCTGTCGCGATTGATCAGCCCTGCACTTTGTAAGAGTGCTCGGGGCTGATCATCGCGGATCGTGGCTGCCGTCGGCGATGAGGGAAATCCTTGTAATGCAGAGCCTGCCGCAATGGCCCTTCCCTTTCTTGCTGGCTTTAGCACTCCAAGGGAAGTGGTAGTGCTTGATTTAGTGCTCCACTTCCTTCCTGGAAGCGCCCGGCAATAATTCTGACGGGGCGCTACGCAATTTCTAGCCCATACACTTTCCAGTGGGGTTCACTGGTGGGAATCAGAGCCCTGGCTGACTTTTCCCAGGGGCACTAAAGCCAATTAGTATCTCAGCCAACTTTCCCCCATCTTCCAGCTGGGATCTACCAACTCAACATAGACAGGGGCCTGAACCTGGGCCACTCCAGTTCTGTATGGCCAGTACCACACTGCTTGGCATAATGCTTCCTCAAGCAAGTCTTCCCACTTTACATTTTGCTACAGGTCTCCTTTTCTCCTTTGCCAGGCAATGACTATCCTCAACAAGCGAGAGTCTAACCACCTCCCCTTGACATTCAACGGCATTACCATCGCCGAATCCCCCACCATCAACATCCTGGGGGTCACCATTGACCAGAAACTTAACTGAAACAGCCGCATAAATACTGTGACAAGAGCAGGTCAGAGGCTGGGTATTCTGCAGCGAGTGTCTCATCTCCTGACTCCTCAAAGCTTTCCCATCATCTACAAGGCAAAGTCAGGAGTGTGATGGAATACTCTCCACTTGCCGGGATGAGTGCAGCTCCAACAACATTCAAGAAGCTCGACACCATCCAGGACAAAGCAGCCGCTTGATTCACACCCCATCCACAACCTTAAACATTCACTCCCTCCACCACCGGCGCACCATGGTTGCAGTGTGTACCATCTACAAGATGCACTGCAGCAAGTCGCCAAAGCTTCTTCAGCAGCACCTCCCAAACCTGCGAACCTCTACCACCCAGTAGGACAAGGGCAGCAGGTGCATAGGGAACATCATCACCTCCAAGTTCCCCTCCAAGTCATACACCATCCTGACTTTGGTCATATTTTGCCATTCCTTCATCGTTGGGTCAAAATCCTGGAACTCCCTCCCTAACAGCATTGTAGGAGTACCTTCACCAAAAGGACTGCAGCAGTTCAAGAAAGCGGCTCACCACCACCTTCTCAAGGGCAATTAGCGATGGGCAATAAATGCTGGCTTTGCTAACTTTTACTAACCTCCCACCTTCTTTCTGCCACCATTTTCATGATAGAAACATAGAAACATAGAAAATAGGTGCAGGAGTAGGCCATTCAGCCCTTCTAGCCTGCACCGCCATTCAATGAGTTCATGGCTGAACATTCAACTTCAGTACCCCATTCCTGCTTTCTCGCCATACCCCTTGATCCCCCTAGTAGTAAGGACCTCATCTAACTCCTTTTTGAATATATTTAGTGAATTGGCCTCAACAACTTTCTGTGGTAGAGAATTCCACAGGTTCACCACTCTCTGGGTGAAGAAGTTCCTCCGCATCTCGGTCCTAAATGGCTTACCCCTTATCCTTAGACTGTGACCTCTGGTTCTGGACTTCCCCAACATTGGGAACATTCTTCCTGCATCTAACCTGTCTAACCCCGTCAGAATTTTAAATGTTTCTATGAGGTCCCCTCTCATTCTTCTGAACTCCAGTGAATACAAGCCCAGTTGATCCAGTCTTTCTTGATAGGTCAGTCCCGCCATCCCGGGAATCAGTCTGGTGAACCTTCGCTGCACTCCCTCAATAGCAAGAATGTCCTTCCTCAGGTTAGGAGACCAAAACTGTACACAATACTCCAGGTGTGGCCTCACCAATGCCCTGTACAACTGTAGCAACACCTCCCTGCCCCTGTACTCAAATCCCCTTGCTATGAAGGCCAACATGCCATTTGCTTTCTTAACCGCCTGCTGCACCTGCATGCCAACCTTCAATGACTGATGTACCATGACACCCAGGTCTCTTTGCACCTCCCCTTTTCCTAATCTGTCACCATTCAGATAATAGTCTGTCTCTCTGTTTTTACCACCAAAGTGGATAACCTCACATTTATCCACATTATACTTCATCTGCCATGCATTTGCCCACTCACCTAATCTATCCAAGTTTCACCTTGGATAACAAGAATGCATGAATGGAAAAAAAAAATTGTTGTACGGGAATATGGAACAAAAAGAAACAAAAAATTTCAGCCTGACCCCGGGTCACGAAATTTCCCTTTAATATATAAAGAACTTTCTTTTCTGTCAACAGCCCTATTTTTCAAATCCCCAGAGGTGCTGTGAATAGCACAACTGGCACGCTCATTTATCTTCCGCCTCAATTGAATGTTTCCCTCCAGGGAAAAGCATGGGAACATTTCTCTGCCGAGCTTTCCTCGATCATAATGGGCTCCAAATGACTTAATATAGTCGCTTGCAAATGCTCCCTCCAGCTTGTCTCTGATATTTAACGAACAAATCCAGCACCAGAGTACCTGCTGAGGAAGCCCCTCAGAGCACAGAAAACCACAACCACTCCTGAGACTTGTGCAGCTCCGGCAGCTGTCGGACGCACCCTCATATTCTCGCAGACACCTGTGCATGTGGGCCGATGAACCATCGCACAAATGAACAAGAGAGCACGAGAACCATTTGCATTATATACCAGACCACTTCTCTCCCTGCTTTAAACAGCACGTGTTGCTGCTGTTTACCAAGGTCTAATCTTCAAAGGGCTAAATGTTACAGTATTTTATGTTTGCAACTTTTGCAGTCCGGGTCACGCGCTGCTCCTCTTGCTTATACTCGTGGAGTGCACTGGGCTCAGCTTTTATATTCAGCCCCACAGACAACAACTCGATGTGGCAGCCTTGCCACCTTTACAAGCTAACCTCCCTTATCACATTGCAGAATTGTAGACCCATCGTTTCAAGGGATTCATATACAATTGGGATAAAACATGATTGTCTACGTGCAGGGAAAAGTTTGGCTCCGCCCGTATAGTGCAAATATAGTATAAAACTCAGCTGCCCGTGTCCTAACTCACACCAAGTCCCACTCGCCATCACCCCTGTGCTCGCTGACCTACATTGGCTTCCGGTTAAGCAATGCCTCGATTTCAAAATTCTCATCCTTGTTTTCAAATCCCTCCATGGCCTCACCCCTCCCTATCTCTGTAATCTCCTCCAGCCGCCCCCCCCACCCCGCCCCCGAGATGTCTGCGCTCCTCTAATTCTGCCCTCCTGAGCATTCCTGATTATAATCACTCAATCATTGATGGCAGTGACCTCTGCTGCCTTTGCCCCAAGCTCTGGAACTCCCTGCCTGAACCTCTCCGCCTCTCTACCTCTCTTTCCTCCTTCAAGACGCTCCTTAAAACGTATCTCTTTGACCTTTGGTCACCTGCCCTAATTTCTACATACACGGCTCGGTGTCAAATTTTTATCGCATTATACTCCTGTGAAGCGCCTTGGGATGTTTCATCACGTTAAAGGCGCTATATAAATACGAGTTGCTGTTGTTGTATTATCAAAAATCTCAGCTGACATTCTAGTGCAGTACTGAAGGAGTGCTGCACTGTCGGAGGTGCCGTCTTTCAGATGAGACGTTAAATCAAAGCCCCGTCTGCTCTCTCAGGTGGACGTAAAAGATTCCATGGCACTATTTTGAAGAAGAGCAGGGGAGTTATCCACGTTGTCCTAGCCAATATTCATCCCTCAATCGACATCACTAAAACAAATTATCTGGTCATAATCACATTGCAGTTTGTGGGAGCTTGCTGTGAGCAAATTGGCTGCCGCGTTTCCCACATTACAACAGTGACTACACTCCAAAAGTAAATCATTGGCTGCAAAGCATTTTGAGATGCCCTGAGGTCGTGAAAGGCACTATATAAATGCAAGTCTTTCTTTTATACAAAATATAGGATGTGGTTGCACTAGAGAGGGTGCAGAGATTTACTAGGATGCTACCTGGAATGAAGAATCTTAGTTATGAGGACAGATTGGATAGGCTGGGTTTATTCTCATTGGAACAGAGGAGGTTGAGAGGAGACCTCATTGAGGTGTACAAAATATTGAGGGGCCTGGACATAGTGGATAGTAAGGGTCTATTGCCATTGGTGGAGGGGTCTATTATGAGGGGGCATAGTTTTAAGGTGGTTGGTGGAAGGTTTGGAGGGGATTTGAGGGGCGGGGGGGGTGCTTCTTTATGCAGAAGGTTGTGGGGATCTGGAATTCGTTGCCTGGAAGAGTGGTGGAAGCAGAAACCGTTATCACTTTTAAGAGATGGTTGGATGGGCACTTGAAGTGCCGTAACCTGCAGGGTTACGGACCTAGAGCTGGTAATTGGGATTAGCCTGGATGGCGCAGATATAATGGTAAGTACTGCAGGGAATCGAATACGGCCAGGGTGATCTCCTGGACTAGTTTCGATCACCTGGATGGATCGGAGAGGAATTTTCCCAGATTTTTTACTCCCTAAATTGGCCTGGGTTTTTATCTGTTTTTTGCCTCTCCCAGGAGATCACATGGCTCTGGTTGGGGTGGAGCGTAGATCTTTTCAGTATAAGGGGTGTCGCAGTTGGTGTGAGGCGGACTGGTTGGGCTGGGTGCTCTTTGCCTTTCCGTCATTGTTCATAGGTTTACATGTAACCTTTAGCGCTGCTGACCGAGGGCCATGCGGCTCTTTGTCGGCCGGCGTGGATACGATGGGCCGAAATGGCCTCCTTCTGCGCTGTAAATTTCTATGTTTCTATATATATATATATAAAAAATAGTGTATATTATATATAACTTTAAAAATAAACTGTTGCTATTCTGAAATTTCTACTTTTTGAACCGTGATAACAATCTTTTTAAAAGTCTCCTCCGCACACAACGTACAAGTGAATATTCCTGTACTATTGCTGCACTTGTTCTAGTGAGCAAGGTTTGCTACAGGAAGTGAGATGTACAGGATGAGATATGTTGAAGAGGAAATGGTGTCGGTACAATCCTTCACCGTTCAGAAGCCATCGCTCCCAATCTAACTGGAGCGATGTGTTCTTTGTAAATTACTGATTGAAATATGCGGCTGAAATGTTGGGAACACCTGCAGTGAAGGCCCTGGTGATTCATATCAGCCAACGAAGGGCAGCAGCGAGATTAACATGCACCATTAAACATGCCAGTCAATGACGCATTGCAAAGATAACCACCGCATGGTGTGGGGATTTTTAAATTAGCTGTTCGAAAGCTGGACTTTTCCTGTCAGTTTTCAATCATGAACAATCAACTAGCAATGAAACTGGATTTTCATCTTCAAAGACCTCTTGTAGCCTGGTAAATATACTAAACTGACGCAACATGTCAACATGCTTGTCTCATGATTCAAAATACTGTCACTGTGTAAGCACATTGATGCAAGAGACCGGCTCACTGTGAAAATCATTCATCGCTGATTGGAAGGCCCTGATTTTAACTGCGTCCACCTGGTGGGAAGCGGGCGGGAGGTAGTTAAAATAACGGGAGTCACGGACCCTGCCCCCTGCCATCGATCACGCTTTCCTCCCCCGTGTCCCCATTATAACCTGCTCTTTTCAGAAGGCGAGCAAGACACCCGCAGGAAGGAAGCGGGGTCCTGTTTGATTATGCAGATAGGTGTAATGTATTTGCTTCATGAGTTCTTTGCTTAATCATTCATAGCAACACTTGGCTATTGAGAAGCAGTTGGTTTATTAACGAAGGTTTAACAATCATACTACACATTACCAGTTCATCCACTAGGCTCACAACTGCATACCTCATCGTGGATGACCTAGACCCAACGGACTGGGGTTTTATTGAGACTTGTGAACACTCACAATGCAACAGCTCTACAACTATTTTAAATCATAACTTTAAGCCAAGTGCCCCCTTTGGTAAGGGCATTAGAATCCACAAATTAACGAATAAACTTTCAGGGAACATTTAACAAATCAAATTTAAATTCTGTTCCCTACATGTAATGATGCACTCCTGTCTCTTCGGTACCCACCTCTCGCGGAAGGCCGCGAGCGTACCGGTGGACACTGCGTGCTCCATCTCCAGGGACACCCTGCCTCGAATGTACCAATAGCTCTACAAACCTGTGGGCATACTTACAGGTGCATACATTACAATTGGGTCCAATGATGTCACCAGGACCCGATTTGCAATATCAAACAGAGGCCTGAGCGGGGGAGGGGTGGGGGTGGTGACGGCTACCCTACCTCTGGCAAAGCCTATTTTGCAGGTTTTCTTATGGGCCAGAAGGGATAGCAGTGCTCCTCTAGACCTCACAAGGAAGCCTTGTGTCTCCCTTGCACTGGGCTGCTGCCCTCCCCCCGATCGTAGCAAGAACTCGCCTCCCCCCCCCGCCCCCCCCCCCCCCCCCCCCATCGCGGCTCTGACCTCTGAAATGCTCCCTCCCCACACTCGATCGCGGCCCTGAGTTTTCCTCCCTACTAACTGCCGGGGACTGTCCCCACGGGTCCCCGGCTGTGGCCTCCTACCGCTGGTTTGTGCTCCTGCCCGCTGGCCAGGCGTCAATCTGTCCGGCTCGTGGGCGGGAATCTGCAGCACGTTAATTAAACCAGGCCCTGCCTTTACGCTCAAATTTCCAAAATAAACACGACACCAGTCGCGATTTTAGGGTCTGTTGTCGGTCAGCCGTCAATCTATTTGGAAAATAGAATTCTATTGGGGCATCCCACACACACATATAACAACAACAACAACTTGTATTTATATAGCGCCTTTAACATAGTGAAACGTTCCAAGGCTCCTCATAGGAGAATTATGCAATGGAATATGCCAAACCAGAAAAGGGCACAATAGCATGGTGGTTCTAGCGCTGGACCAGCAGCCCAGGGATGTTCAAATCTCGCCATGGCAAATTGTGACATTACATTCAATAAATCTGGTCATTTGTGAGCTGCCACGAGCAAAAATGACCACAAAAGCTGGGTTGCTTTATAAACCCAACTGGTTATTAATGGCCATCGGCGAGTGAGCTGCAAAACCCAGCCTGGTCTAGCCTACATGTGACTCCTGTCCCACACTACGTGGTTGACTCGATCGGGCTGGATTTTCGGTCCACCGCCATGCCCGTTAGCGTCCCGGAGGGGCAGCAATGGCGGCGGTGAGCACTTCCGGGCGGGCGGTTAGCTTCCAGAGCCCCGCCGGGGTTTTCGGGGCCGGTCTCGGCGGAGCGCGGAGCATTACCGCCCGGCAGAGGCGAGCCGGTGTGCAACGTCCCTGGTTGCGACACCGGCTCGATTTCTGGCTCCCGCCCGATCCGTAGCGCCCCGTAGAGCGCCCCCTGCTGGAACCGCCTGTAAAAGCGGGCGGCCCAAGCTCTGGTGGCTGTAGTGAGGCAAGTAATGTCCACCTCCGGTAAGTGTGATTATTTTTTTTATTTTGCGACGTATGTTGTGGTGGCGTGAGTTATTTATTGGGAATGTTTTTGTGGGTTTTTTTTTCAGGTTTTCTTTTCCACCCTCCCCAGACCTTCCGAGGCTGGTTGTTTAGCTCGGGATTTTCGCTCAGCCGGCCTAGTGCCCTAAGAGAGATGTGTAATGCCTCCTTTAGCGCTCTGCCACTCATTCCGGGCCCAGCTGATGAATTTTGCTGACTGAGACGCAGACTGTTCCCAGGCGCGATACCGCCCCGAAATGAGAGGAACCGAAAGTCCAGCCCATAGTTCTCTCAGAGCAATAAATGGGCAATAAATACTGCATTTAGTATTGCCTTGAACAAATAAATTTAAACAAAGCTCTGTGCGTCATACAACCTCCAACGGGCCTGCAAGAGATCAACACTTAACTTCAAAACCAAAAGCTGCAGAGTAACACAATGAGGTCGCTTTGATATTACTGTTTCAGATCTCAGACTACATTATCAAGAGTCCTCTAATCCCCTTTCAACAGGTGATCACAAGATAATTATGGATGAGAAAGGCCATTTGGTCCATAATATGTCCTCCATCCAGAATGAGCCTTAAGCTCCCCCATTGCAGCATCCCATTGGGACTTCATTAATTCCAGGGCTTTTGCCTCGAGTACTTGTTATAAATTAACCATGATTTATTTTAAATTGAAGATTTTTTTTCCTTTTTTTAAAATAATTTCTGACAGCTGTTGATCCCGACCTAAAGTCCTGACTTTTTGCAAACATTGTAGCAGCCCCGACCCCTGGCAGGTAATCGGAGTGGCAGATAATGGCAGTGTGAGTAACTGAGAGTGCAGATATTCAAGGTTCCGCACAATTTCCATATCAGTTGTTTCCATGACAGTGGATGTTTTGAGGAAGTCCAAAAGGCTCTGTGTAATATAGCTCCAACTGGTGGACTACTGCTCCACCTAGTGGACTACTGTGGTAATGCAACTGTTGATGTAAATACAATAAAAGCATCATGTGACAAGGTCACCTAACAAGTTCCTGTAGCTCCATCTTGTAATTGTGTGTTTGTGATGTCGTAAAGAAGATATCACATTGGCGACGGAGGATAGGATTTCTGGATTCCCTGAAATTCATTGAACTCCTAAGGCCATTTAGATGTCTACATAGACCCCAATTCTATGTATCTTTAAATTCTGATAGTGAATTATTTCCGACTTCAAAAAAAAAGCAAAACTGTTATTTCCCCAAATATGATGGTCATCAGGCATCACTCAACCAGGGGCGGCTGCCATTCCAACTGTCCTTGAACAATCATTCTTAGCTTGAACTCTTTCACATACGATTGTTGCAACCCAGTTCAAAAGTTCAAAAATACTGAACCAAAACCTTTAATATTATTGTCAAGATGAGGTTGCTTTTGTCTTTCCGTAAGAACTGTTCACTGTCATGAGGGCTTCTCCGATGACTCAGTGAAGTTGCACTTCCCGATGTGCCCTCAAGCCACTGGTCTGTGCTACGTTGGCAACTCTTAGCCAGGATGGCAGTGATGGCATTGCAATTGCCTTCAATATCCCCAGTCTGGGGAGGATGAATGAGACTGGGCTCCCACTGGTAATCACTCTCCAGGGACCCACACGCCCAAGTGGCTATTCTTCATGTGTGTTGGCAGGCTACTTATGTGTGTGTGTGTTGGGAGAGGGGGGACACAGCAAATTCTGTCCTCGCAATGTCCACAAGCAAGTACTTTCCAGCAGGGGGTCAATGAATAGCAATCAGGAGCAAGATGCTCCCGAGCCCAAAGGTCCTGAAACACTCGTCCTTCCATCTGGTCAGCTAACTCAACATAGGCTAGTGATTGAATTTGGAACCTGCCTGATGTGTATAGCTCACTTCCACACAAGGCAGTGCATTTGACTACCAAATCCAAACATTATACTTGTATTAACGGTTCCATTAGTCATGTGCATTCAAAAGAACCCCCATTAGAAATTTAGGTTAGGAATGCCCTTCAACGGAATCGTCCAAAACTAGCAGTGTGACATTAAAACATCTATCTGCCCCCTTCCCCCCCACCCCCGCTCCTGTTTTGTGAAATGCCAATGTTTTTACTGTTAATTCTTCGAGTCACACATGCACAGTTTTCAGAGGTTCAGCAACAACAGCCCAGGATCACACGTCACTGATTGGAGGCTGCCATGATCTAGCCACCCCACTGTAGGTTCAGCCTCTGAAAAAAACCATTGCAGTATTCAACACCCAACAATCTTCATGCAAAAGGTTTTTAGTCCATCATTTCCTTCCTGAATTTCCTCTACTTACTGTCGGCAAAGGTTGTGCTCAAGTTGCCTCATTAGAAGGCCCGATGGTCCAAGATGCACTCCGCTGAGGGCTCTATTTTTGTAATTAAAAAAATGTTCCTGCTAATTTTTTTTCTGCCACTTTTCTCCCCTCCCCTCCTGAAGGCATTTATATTATCTGCTGGTGTTTGGTTCTCAACAGTTCCAGGCATTCTCACCCAAGTGGCCTTTGTTCACTTGTTAGTCCTGGCAGTGTCAGTCAGCAAACTATTCAAGCTCGATCTGTCCTCAACTAATAGCCATGCTTGTACAACTTGCAGCGTGACCTGCTGGATAACAATCAGGCACAGGAATCCCAGGGGATTTCCCACCCCCTCCCTAAGTCAGCGGTTGCAGTGCACCTGCTGCTGTCTAGGCCGACGTCAGTTAAGCCAGCTGTGGCTCAGTGGGTAGCACTCTCGCCTCTGAGTCAGAAGGTTATGGGTTCAAACCCCACTCCAAGGACGTGTGCACAAAAATTCAGGCTGACACTGACTGCAGTGTAGTACTGAGGGAGTTCTGCACTGTCAGAGGTGCTGTCTTTCGGATGAGATGTTAAACTGAGGCCCTGTCAGCTCTCTCAGGTGGACGTAAAAGATCCCATGGCACTATATCGAAGAAGAGCAGGGGAGTTATCCTGTCCTAGCCAATATTTATCCTTCAATCGACATCACGGAAAAAAAACAGATTATCTGGTCATTATCACTTTGCTGTTTGTGGGACTTGCTGTGCGCAAATTGGCTGCCGCGTTTCCCACATTACAACAGTGACTAAATTCCAAAAAGTACTTAATTGGTTGTAAAGCGCTTTCAGACATGATGTCTGGTGGTCGTGAAAGGTGCTATATAAATGCAAGTATTTCTTTTTAGCAGTTAGTTTTGTTTGCAGGCATTCTTAAGTCACTGAATTAATGTAGTCCTTCTTTGCTAATTCTCTTCCCTACAATAGTATTTAAATGTGGACCTATCTGGTTGAGGACCTCACCCATTATCAAGAAGATCTGTGCAGGCAATAATGCAAGGCTAGTGCCTGCATGAGCAGGCCGGAGCCCACTCTGGACCAGGAAAAGCAGCTGCTTGCACCATTGGAAGCAACTTTTTATTTATTTATTCAGTGGCTTGCTAAACCATTTCAGAGGGCAGTTAAGAGTCAACCACATTGTTGTGGGTCTGGAGTCACATATAGGCCAGACTGGGTAAGGACAGCAGATTTTGTTCCCTAAAGGACATTATTGAACCAGATGGGTTTTTACAACAATCTGATAGTTTAATGGTCACCAGTACTGACACTAGCTTTTTATTCCATATTTATTTAATCAACTGAATTTAAATTCCCCAGCTGCCGTGGTGGGATTTGAACTCTTGTCACTGGATTAGTAGTTGAAGCCTCTGGATTACTAGGCCAGTAACATAACCACTGTGCTACCAACAGTCATGTCACAAAAATCACGCACTCCACCTCATTCATATTGCAGAACTGCTGCCAATAACAAGGCTGCTATCGACAGCAGCACTATAATATAACTGCAGCACGACCTGGAGCAAGAATACTACATTCTCATTCACTGGAGTCTCTCACTTTGCTCCGCTCAGAGTGGTGCAGTGACACTAGATGGCAGTATTACAGGTCATTCTAGCACCTTATGAAACCTTACAAACTGGACATTTGGCAGAATTCGTATCTGTCTGGAAACATTATATTCGGCACAAGTGTGGTGCCCCATGATATTCAAGAAAGAAGGAAATAACTTACATTTATGTAGTGCCTTTGACAACCTCGGGACTTCACAAGGCACTTCACAGCCCATGAAGTACTCCTGAAGAGCAGTCACTGTCATAAAGTACAGAACATTTTGAATATGTAGTGACTGTCATTTTCTTGTCGTGTTCCGATAGATGTATAAATATGGCTACGGCTTCCTGTCACATAATGTAACAGCCCTTGGATAGTAGATTCTACACCAGTGGAGGTCCAGGTAATATCTCAATGGCTGCACTGGAGTGAATGACATCTGTGTTTAGAACATCCATTGAACCCCTTGATTTTGATACAGGATAACACACTGCAGCCCCTCTGATATTTGTCTGTCTTTGTCCCTCCTAAAGATGGTGGCCCTGCTCCTAAAGATGGTGGCCCTGAAATTGCCCCCCCCGCCCGAAATGGGGCGCACGCACCCCGTTTCAAGTGTTTTTACCGCCGCGGTGGTTCAGGTGGTCTCTTGAGCGAAATTCCGCTCTTTGTTATCTTTTCAGGCGGACCGGAAGCCGCTCATAATGGGGCGGAAGTGGAGCGGTGAGTACACCAGAGGGGCGGAGGTTGGGAGGTTGGGAGGGGAGTGTAGAGACCGCCGCGATGACGTCATCATGGCGCCGTGTCACCACAGCTCTCCCCTTCACCCACTGGGCCACCAGGGAGGGTTTCGGTCGGGCCAGTGGCCTAGCACCCAAGAAGGGGTACCAGGCTGCCTGTTGGCGGCCCGGCCGAACCCGGGGGGCATAATTGTCGGGCCAACATGGCAGTAGGCTAAAATCATGGCGGCCGCAGTAGTGCGTCCTCCCCTTTAATGGGAGCCGCACCGCCATTACAGAGGGCCTCAGCCTCACTGGACCACTGTGAAAAAGCTTGTTTAGGCACCGCCTGGCGGCCTGAAGATATTCACGGTGGAATTTCGCCGTTGGGTGGGGGTGGGGGGGGGTACATTGGCGGTGCACACTGTGCTGACACACTTAGGACAGATCGGCAGCAGTGGAGCAGTGGAGGGGAGCGGGGCGTCACCAGGATACCGCAGGAGCGGAATTTTGATAACGGCGGCCATCACACGAAACATCGGAGGTCATTGCACTCCGCAGTGTGGCCATTGCTTTCCGGTGTTGAGAGGCCTTCAGGAAAGGGGCAATTTCAGCCCCGGTGACTCATGCTGAATTCGTGTGAGCCCAGGAAAGTAAATGGTGACAGGCAGTACTCCGCAACCAAGCCGAAACCCGTGTTGACCAGATGTCCACACATTCCACGTCCAGCGGTCTGGAGTGGGAACTCTGGGCGCTTTCCCATTTCTAGAGCAGAGATCCTGAGGCTAATTGTAGCACCCCCATTAATGTTCTGGTTACAATCAGTAACTCGGAACAAACTAGGGACAGACCTATGCTCATATCATAACCTTTATGGCTCAGTTCCACACTGGCGAACGAATTAACCAACTGAGATATCAAGGGAACTGAACTTAATGTATTTTATTCAATAATTACAATTTCCAGACATCATTATTTATTACATGCTGAGATCACATACGCAGCTCCTCATAAATCCTCCATCTGTCAGCAAGAGGAACGAGAGTGAAATAGTTAGAAGATTTTTTTTTCTTACAACATATAAAGTATGGAATACAAAAGTTCAAAATGCCCATCAAACCTGTTCCTTCCACAAACCATGTACAATTTATCAGGAATTCTACCCTGCCAGTTTAACCTCCGAAGGGAAAATTCAAAACAACTACTTGATGCTCAAAGAGGTAATAAGTTGAAACTCCAGGTAATCTATCAATTCCAGGCTACCCTGCTACAGCTAAGAGCACAGGAACTATCATACCCTTGGATTATTTCATCATCTCAATCTATACTTTTAACCTTTATGTGTCAGCCGTGGCTTGGTGGGTAGCACACGCGCCTCTGCGTCAGAGGTTGTGGATTCAAGTCCCATTCCAGAAACTTGAGCACATAAATCTCCCGTGCCATGCTGAGGGAGTGCTGCACTGTCAGAGGTGCCGTCTTTTGGATGAGACGTTAAAACCGAGGTCCCATCTGCCCTCTCAGGTGGAGGTAAAAGATTCCATGGCACTATTTCAAAGAAGAGCAGGGGAGTTATCCCCGGTGTCCTGGCCAATATTTATCCCTCAATCAGCATGGCAAAAACAGATTATCTGGTTATGATCACATTGCTGTTTGTGGGAGCTTGCTTGTGCGCAAATTGGCTGCCACGTTTCCCACATTACAACAGTGACTACACTCCAAAAGTACTTTGTTGGCTGTAAAGCACTCTGAGACATCTGAATATAAGAACATAAGAACAAGGAGCAGGAGTAGGCCATTCGGCTCCTCGAGCCATTTAATATGATCATGGTGGATCTGATCATGGACTCAGGTCCACTTCCCTGCCCGCTCCCCATAACCCCTTAATCCCTTATCGGTTAAGAAACTGTCTATCTCAGTCTTAATTTTATTCAATATCCCGGCTTCCATAGCTCTCTGAGACAGCGAATTCCATAGATTTACAACCCACTGAGAGAAGAAATTTCTCCTCATGTCAGTTTTAAATGTGGTGGTCATGAAAGGCGCTATATAATTGCATGTCTTTTTTTTCCCTACATTACAACAATGACTACACTTCAGAGGTACTTCGTTGTCTGAAAAAGCACTTTGGGTCATCCTGAGGTTGTGAAAGGCGCTATAGAAATGCAAACTTTTCTTTTTCTTTTTTCCCCTCCATGTATTTCGCCAGCTTTTTTTTGAAGGGATTGGAAGAAAAAATTGATAATAACTGGTCATTTTAAATAAAAATGCAACATGCCCCAAATACACAGCTGGCCACAAAACATTTGTAAAAGAGAAACAATAGGATAATTTGCAGTTCTGATGAAGGAAGGCAATTACAGTGCGAACGATAGAGAACACCAGTCAACTGCGATTCAGTATCCCCTGGATTGCCATTAACATGTACTTTGTTATAACAAGGCTGGAAACTATGATTGGTGATCAGGACAGAGGAACAGTTAACGTTCCTCTGTTGGGTGGAGACCCTGAAGGATGTGCTGCGTATTTCCAGCATTTTCTACATTCAGTTCAGTTTATTTTTATCTTTGCTAATCTGAACCCCTCGTTACAGTACTAATCCCACCAGTCACATCAGGGGAATACACAGGCATCTCCCGCAGGCTAGATTCCAAAGATGACCCTTCTCCCCCGCCCCTCTCCTCCTCCACCCGCCCCCCCCCCTCCTCCTCCTCCACCCCCCCCTCTCCTCCTCCCCCCCTCTACTCCTCCCCCCTCACCTCCTCTCCTTCCTCCTCCTACTCTTCCCCTCTCCTCCTCCCCTCCCCCCTCCTCGCCCCCTTCCCTCCTCTCCTCCTCCCCCTCTCCTCCTCCCCCTCTCCTCCTTCCCCTCTCCTCCTCCCCCCCTCTCCTCCTCCTCCTCCCTCGCTTCCTTCCCCTCTCCTCCTCCCCTCTCTCCTCCTCACCCCCTCCCCCCCTCTTCTACTCACCTCCCCTCTCCTCCTCCTCCCCCCCTTCCACGTTCTGTCCTGTCTGTACTTATCCATTCTAACCATTGAAGCCGTTTGACTAGCTGCTGAGGTGCAGTTATATTCTGGGGTACACCAAGGGGTTGAAATCATACAATATTATTGTATGAACACTTAACTTTGTTTGTGTGAAATTCTTCTGACCGCTATTTTAACAAGGGTGGTTAAACGATTTATTTTATAATGCACCAAGACATTTCATACAAATGAAGTGTTCACACCTCAGGACACTTCGATTTCACCTCATGAGGTTAGACATGACGTTGCAGAAAGAAATTAAAATGAAAAGGAGGGATCTCGCAACTAAAAAGAGGAAACGGGCTTATTCTCGGGGAGAGAGCACAACCAACTCCACCGCTGTATTCTGAATATTCAATTTGTTGAGAAGGAATTACAGCAGCTTTTTTGTTTCCAGAACATTCCATGTTTTTATTCAAGTTTCTTTTTTTAAGTGGATCCAAATGAGCAACTGCACCCTGTAAATGTAGCTTACGACCAACTTACATCAAACTCTCACTTCCTGTGATATGGGGAAGTGAAAGAGGATGCAGTGCCAGTGATACCTGCTGTCGGAACGCCTCTCGTAGCACAATGTTGTGACGAGGAGAAAAACAGGAACATTGAGCATTTCATAGTTAATACCCAAGTTGAGAAAGAACACAGAAGCGCTTTTAACAAAAAAAACACTTTAACTACATGATATTAGAGAATATCGCACAATATCAAAATTCAATTTTTGCTATCTTTTTTCATAAATCTGTAACTCTTTTCGTATGTTCTGTTTATTTGCCATTTTGTCTTTGCTCAGCCAGGTGTCTGACACGTGAAAACCCATTATTCTGTTTAAGAATCTCCAACTGTGGCTATTGAAAAATTGACACCAATCTGCCGGGTTTCTGTTGACACGGAGAGAACCCTCTCTTCCCTGTCGGGAGACACCTAGTCCAAAGACCTTTGGTGCAGATTGGCTATTATTTAGGGGCTGCCAAGTGTACAAAGGGGTATTGCTGGAGCTTAACCAGCTAAAACCAGGCAGCTTAACAGAGCAAGACACTGGCAAACTTCCTGCCGTTCGTCAAACTAGGACCAGCTGAACTATTAGACTTTGACCTACAGGGTTATCTGGAGCCAAGTGGGAAGAATCCCAGCAACTGGTGGCAGGCCTACCCTTCCAGGCTCCATTATTGAGACCGGCTGGCTCAACATCAACAGATCCCAGGAGTGCTGTCGGCCTGCCTGGATTACTTAGTCTGCCATAGAGTACTGACTTGGTTCTGAACGCCCATCTTCAGAGGCACCCTCTTTGAGTCAACTGCGTCTACCAGTCTACCATTGCCCCCCCCCCCCCACCCCGCCCCACTCCCTGCCAATGAGGATAGTCACTAGTTGGTCATTAGACAACTGACGAAGACTAATTTGAGCCCTCACTAGATGGACAGCAGACACTAGGACCTCCTCTCAAATGGCATGGTGAGCAGCATAACTCACCATAAAATGTGCGAGGGCATTGCTACCATCCTCCTGATCACCGCAGTTTATGGAATATATTTTTTCATGAGTTCAGGACTCAGAGAAGATTTTTAATTGGTTTAAATTGCAAACTAAAATGGGAAATTCAAGGGGCTGTGGTTAAATGGGGTGGTGCTGTACCATACCAATCAGGAAGGTCCCATGATTCTCGATCTGCAGTGAGCTAGCTGGCTTTGGCAGGTGGAACAGTGAGGGAGGTGGGGAATTACAATTGGTCTCAAGTTCCCTTGGCGGATGGTGAGGAAAGGAATCCGTCAGCATAACCATGCCTGAAAAGAGCCTGCATGTGGATGTGAGGTGAAGACAGGATCGGGCTCAGTTTTGATGCTTCCCAAAGGTGAATTTCCTGCTGACTTTCACCATTTGGGCTCACACATGAAGTAT
The DNA here is from genome assembly GCF_044704955.1 of Pristiophorus japonicus. Taxonomy (NCBI): domain Eukaryota; kingdom Metazoa; phylum Chordata; class Chondrichthyes; family Pristiophoridae; genus Pristiophorus; species Pristiophorus japonicus. The sequence continues at coordinate 21,732,542 of NC_091994.1, forward strand.
GGCCACTTGGAGGAGGAACTGTGGGTCTGCTGAAATCATATTCCATATTCGATACTGATGGTAATTTGGGGCTAGCCACTATCTGAAATCATTGTCATGTCTGATGCTTATGATCCTTGTTGCTGTAAATGACCAACAGTAAGAAATGCAACTCACAATGATATTAGTGCACAGTCAATACAGTTTGGACTGACCAGTGTGATACCCTTGGGGTATACTAAATCACTCACATAATGACAGATACAGACACTCAATACCACTGCTGAACTTTATCTAAACTGTTCATTTGCAATATGTTCACTCAAACCAAAGAACCTTTGGCTTAAAAAATACATGGTTTTAAATCAAAACAAGGCTCTCTATTTTATGACAACTTATTTGCCAAGTCGTGAGGAGATCTCATTGTGACTGATGATGAGTCAGTCCTCTCAAATGTCGGTATTATTTTCAGTTTCAAACATGACTAAATTAAATAAATACATGTAACTATGATTGTCTCCAATGTGCCCAGATAGATTGGAACTAAGGTTGCTTGGAACATAGTTCAACATAGTTTGACACGCTAGGCAGTAGATTTGAGTCCTACACCACTTACTACTTCATTAGCCTTTCTCCTGCTTCATGTCATCTTTTATACGTTCAACAGACAACAACAACTTGCATTTATATAGCGTCTTTGATGTAGTAAAATGTCCCAAGGTGCTTCACAGGAGTGATTATCACACAAAATAAAGACAACAGAAAGAAAACTGGAATCTAAATAATTTTAATACTACATACTGCAAATTATATTCAAGCACAATAACAAATAGCCAAGAATGAGGTTAAGGCACTAGTTCATTCTTGAGGGTCTGCTGATATTCGAAATCACCCAAGCTTTACTACCTCTGTTTGTGACATGTTGAGAATCATTTAAATGAATCAGTCTTGTAATCACCAGCTATTTACAGTATTATTCTATATTCAACTATGTTCACTTGGATGGCATTCAGACACCTTTGAACCTTTACTGACTATTCCTCCACGTGTTAGACTTCTCCTGCAGGCTTGGGAGTTTCCCCTTTGTATTAATGTGATGCAAGTGCCAAATGCTCATTGATTTCTTTGTCCCCAAGATTGAGACCATCTGTTCAACTTTCTCTGCCGCGACCTACCCTTCCTCTCCTCCTTCCCCATACTCCTAATCTCTCCCAAAGTCCTCCACTCGAGTCCCAGTCCCTCATTACTCTGCAGTTTTCCCTCCATCTCTCCCATGACCACTCCTTGGTCATATGCTCGTGGAGACCCACCTCCCTTTATCTCCACCCCACTCAACCTCTGATCGTTCAACTTCTCCGACTGGATCCCAGTCTAACTGACATGGTTTCCTCAGGCATTGCACCCTCCAATCTCCCCAACTAACCCCCCTCTCTCTAAACTCCCTTTCCTCTATGAGATTCTTGAAAGCATCATTGTCTCCAACTTCATAACCATCGCCCCCTCCATACTGCTTGGGATCTGGGATAGTGCGGGAAAGTGGAGTTGAGGTAGAAGATCAGCCATGATCTCATTGAATGGCAGAGCAGATTCAAGGGGCCAAATGGCCCACTCCTGCTCCTAATTCTTATGTTCCCTAACTTTCCTGTTTTAATGCCTCTAGTCCAATTTCCGCCCTGCTTACAGTAGTGAACTGACCTTAGCCAACATCAAAACCACCTTGTGAGACTATGCTCATTATCTTTCTTTGTCCTCCTTGACCATTTGGCAGTATTTGATACGTTGGGTCATGCTAGTATCCTCCATCATATTCCTTCTTTGTTCAGCTCACAACTTTCTGAATACGGCTATTTAATCTCCAGCAATGGCTTCTCTTCCCACCTTTACACTGTCACCTCCAGAAGTCCACCAAGGTTCTATCTTTGGCCCCCTCCTTTTCATCATTTACATGCTACCCCCTTAGCAACATCATCTGAATCTCTCCATCACCATTACCACTTGTGTGCTGTCAGACTGCCCGACTAACACTGAGTCATGGATAAATCACAGCTTCCTCCTAATTAACATTGGGAAGATCAAAGCGATCATTTTCGGCTCCCAATATAAAATCTGCTCTCTTGCCACTGATTCCATCCCCCTCCCAAATCACTTACTCAGATTGAATTAGATGGTGCATTAGATGAGTTCCTTTGACTCTGAGCTTCACTTTAAGCACCACATCCTATCCATCAGCAGGACCGCCTATTTCCATATGCGCAGACGACCTCAGTCCCTCTGCAACCCTTACCATTCTTCTGTCACATCTAGACTCCATGGGTGTGAATTTTAACACTCAGAAGTGGATGGGTTTGGGTCAGGTCAAGTGTGAAAAATGTTTAAATCTGAAGCCCGACCCCAACCTGCTTCCAACCCGCCCATCTCCAAGTTTAACGGAGGCGGGACAAGGGGCGGGCAGCCAATCCGCTCCCTGGAAGCAGGTTGGCCATTTAATTATTTTAATGAGGCTGGCAGCCTCTGATTTAATTTAACAATGAATGGCCATCTGGGTTTTCCAGGCTTTGGGAAACCCGGCAACTGAAGGGAGGTGAAGACCGCTTCAGGGAGAAGGTAAGTGCCTTCATAGCATTGCTTGTGGGTCAGGGGGAACAGGTGAGATCCTCCCCCCTCCCCCCCCGAAGCTCCACTCCAACCCCCCAGACAAAGGCCCCCGGGGTCAGGGATCGGGCGTACCTGCTCCTGCTCCCTGCTCCGGTGTTCTCCCCGCCCGACTGGAAACCAAGCCTGTCAATCAGGCAGACTTCCAGGTGGGGAATCCGTCAAGGACAAAAGACACACGCTGTGGAGGTAAACCTCAGCTTGCGAGGGAATCTGGACCCCTGGGTTTCCCGTCTGAAAATCCACCCCCCTCCACCTACGTAAGTGTTGATATCCAAGCCCAATATTCCAAAGCTCCCCTTGCTAGCCTCCCATTCTCCACTCTTTACAAACTCCAATTTGTCCAAAATGCCTATATCCTGTCCTGCTCGCCCATCACCCATATCCTACTGACCGGCACTGGTTCCCTATTCACGAAAGTATTCAACTCAAACTCCTCAATCTTGTCTTTAAACTCTTCCATGGTCTGCAAGATTCTCCAGGCTTCTATCCCAGCCCCTGCATCCTTTGGTCCTCTGACTCTGGCATTTTGTACATCCTTCTCCCCCACCCGTCACCCCACCATTGGTGGCACAACCCTTCTGCCCCCTCGGCCCAACCCTCTGGAATGCCCTCTGCTCCTCCACTTCCCTCTCCTGCTTTAAAATCCTTTTCAAAAAACACATTTTCAGCTGATCTTTCAACAACCGCAACAACTTACATTTTAAAGTGCCTTTAATGTAGTAAAATGTCCCACGGCGTTTCACAAGAGTGTTATCAAACAAAGTTTGACACCAAGCCACATAAGGAGATATTAGGACAGGGCTTGGTCACAGAAGTAGGTTTTAAGGGGCGTCTTAAAGGAGGAGAGAGAGATAGAGAGATGGAGGGGTTTAAGGAGGGAATTCCAGAGCTTAGGACCCAGGCAGCTGAAAGCACGGCTGTCAATGAAGGAGCAATTAAAATCGGGGATGCTCAAGAGGCTAGAATTGGAGGAGCGCAGACATCTCGTCCCTCAGACCAAATCCATTTCTCCATGGTTCGCCATTAGTTTCCCTGTCGACTTTTATTTATAAAATGCTGTGGAACTTTATTTTACATTAAAATCAATATATAAATACAAGTTGCTGCTCCTGCTGTTCTTGCTGAATGGAAGAATTTCTAGCCACAACAATGAGAATGAAGGGATGATTTTGCAAAGTTTCGCTCTCAGCATGGAAATGTGCATTGGAGATTGGACCGTAACAGTATAGGGCAGATTTTATGACTAACACTGGGATGCTAAGAACAAAAAGGGTGAAACCAAGCACATATCAACTCTAGTTCCAAACTATCTGTCACTTTGGAGACAATTCCTTTTATATGTAACTTATTAATTTAGTAGAATGATTGAAGCTAAAAATATTACTGACATTTGATAGGACTAACCCACCATCAATCACATTTTCTTACAAATAGGACATCCCAAAACTATTTTGAAGCTTCTTCTGATTTAAAACTAAATTGCTCACAGAAGTGCGCAGCGTTTTAATTTAGTTTTACAAAGGACTCTTTTTCAAGTTCATTTCTGGAACATGCTGAGTACATTGCTTTTTCTGTCACCTCTTTGTTAAAGGGGACATTGCTAGTACAGGTTGAACCTCCCTTATCCGGAACCCTCGGGACCTGGCCTGTTCTGGAGAAAGGATTTTTCCAGCTGAGGCGTGGTCACGTTAAGTTGGATGGTGCAGGTACTGAGCAGGGGGATATCGGGACTGGCTGGCTTGCGGCTGGGAGTGCAACAGAGAGATCGTGGTGGGGAGGGGTGGTGGATTGTGGGGTCAGGCCAGCGATTGCGGGAGTCGGCAGCGAGGAAGAACTTCAATTTGTTCATGTTGGAGTTCTGTGCATGCGTCACTCAGTGGCCAGGAATGGTTCTGGATGAGGGGTAGTTCTGGATAAGGGAGTTCTGGATCAGGAGGTTCAACCTGTACCACAGCAACTTCTAACCACAGAAGGGAAGAGGTTTGCTGAAAATCTGTACAAGCCCTCCAAGCATCTCCAAGTCTGAAGCTCATCTTTAGGGACCATTCTTCACTGACTTGGGATCAATTCAACTATCCAATATTTGGCTCCTGGCTGGAATTTCCCCTCATTTGTCATGCAAGGGAGGAAAATTCCTTTCCTGGAACCAATATGAGTTCCTACTGGAGGCACATTATTTACCTGACTGCTGAATGTCTCCTTCACAAAAATGTGACTTATTGCCTGGCAAAGAAATATGATTCAGTTGATTAATAAGAGTGACTGCAAGAAATAATCACGTTTTAGACTCGTTACACAGTTTCATTCCACATAGCACATGTTAAACCCCTCAGAGACATCCATCAAAATGAACGATCATCAAGAAGGCACCATGATGGGACTTTGCTTTATAGCTTACTCTGCAGGTCACAATGCTGGTGCTGAAAGCCAGATCATTGGAGGTCAGCTCACTTCAACATTAGTCCACCCGTGAAAAATTGAAACACATGCATGCACACTCACATAGTGTATTAGAACGTGGGTTTTAGTTCAATTACCGAGGTTTGAAACAATAAAAAAAATACATGGGTTAAAAAGTGCATGATTCTATTAGGCCCTGAGATTAGCTAAATGCAGGATTTGGAAATAGCTACTGAACATCTAGTTTTAGACTTTGCTCACGAAGGATATTTCCTTCAAGCTTACTAACAGGCTGGCTGAATAATAGTCATTTTATTAATATGGTCATACATCAGTGACAATTGATAGAAGTAGACATCAGTTTATTTCCCTGAACGAAGCCCTGCTGTAAACCCATCTAATAGTTGCATTAGACTATTTCCTCCTTCACACTGTATTTTGTTTATTATAACCTCGCGATAATTGATATTTCCTGACTAAATGGGAATGTATCTGTAGAACAATGGATAATTGGCACCTGATTCATGATTAAAGGGCGAGTTCTGAAAATTGCAACCGTCTCTACCTAAACTCTCTCTTTTTAAAAATCATATATATATATTTTAGGTGAACTTTTATTCACATGAAACTGGGAAATGTCAGTGCTGGGAAATAGAACACTTTCCCATTTTTGGGAACCCCTTGCAAGCAACAAGCACTCCCAGATTAGGTACAGCAAGGCCAAGTGCAAAGCATACCTCCCTCTACTCTGCCCAACAATCTGCTAACTCCACTCTCAGCAAAACAGCTCATGATATGCCAAACTGCTATTCTTCCCTTGACTGCACTAATCACCATTATGATATATTTTTTAATGTTCTTTCTTCCTAGTTTCTCTCCCTGTTTGTTTCCCATCACTCCTCGGTAAAGTTTGTGCCCGGGAACAGTTTGTGCCGCAGTCAGCAAACTGGGCCCTGAGTGTGGGGCTGAGGCATTGCACACCTCTCTTAGGGTGCTAGGTCGGTGGAGCATGCGAAAATCCCGAGCCGGCCTCGGAATGCTCTAAGAGAGGCCTGGGGTGAAAAAAATCTGGGAAAAAGACATCAAAAACATTCCCAATAAATAGCTCACGCCACCACAACATAAATCTAAAAAAAACTCAATCACACTTACCTGAGGTGGACATTACTTACCTCACTGTGGCCGCTACAGCTCGGACCGCCAGCTTTCACAGAGCGCGACAGATCAGGCGACAGCCAAAAGTCGATCCGGTGTTGCAACCAGGGCATTGCACACCGGCTCGCCTCTTCCGGACGGCAATGCTCCGTGCCCCGTCGAAACTGGCCCTGAATGAACCGGCAGGGCACTGGAAGCTGTCCGCCCACCCGGAAATGCTTACCGCCGCCATTACCGCCCCTCTGGGGTGCTAACAGGGGCGACAAAAGACCGAAAATCCAGCCCCAAGTTTCTTCTGGGTTCAGATCCACCGGCTGCTCTCCAATACCTTATCCAAGTGGCATGTGCCTAGATAATGTCAGCAATATGTGACTATAGGGCGTATCATGGCTGAGCCGAATCCTGTTCTCATCTAAAGTCCACAAACGTGCACTTCCACCAACGACCATGGGATAGTGATCAGGAGCAAGAAATCCGGCCCAATTTCCTTTTCCTAAGGTGAGATAAATGTTAGAATCTCAAACCACTAAGATGGCTGAGATGAACTAACTCAGCACAGATCAAGGATCGAATCTGGGACCTTCATGGACTGAACGGCTCAGCTACTTACTACCTGAACGAGCTCAGACATGGGGGAGCCCAGTTATGACCTCTGTAAATGTAGTTTCAATTAGTATTGAACCGTGTTGTGGGCTTATACTTGTCAGGAAGTGGCCTGAGACTCAGGAGATGTGAAATGTATAACTCTTCTGTTTGAGTTGCGTTCAAACTCAGAAGTGAAATGGAAATGTTACTTTTTTCATTTCTTTTTTCCCCAGTTTTCTTCGCTCCCTCTTTATAGTTGGGTTACAAATCCACTTCTGTTGGTTGGAAACCCTTCCAAGGGGCTATTCTTCATGTGAGCTCAGACTGACACGCAGAGGTTTGCACTTTCCATTAGGAGTCACTGGTAGCAATCAGGAGCAGATGCTACAGCTGACTTTTTCCCTAACCCTGGGGCAAAAAGTTCAACGATAGCATCCCACTGCCACCCACAACAGCCAAGACCATAACAGCAATTTCTAACCCACTGCCCTGTCCAGTCCCCATCGTTCCTACTTTGATCAAGTCATCAGTTACTCGGGTGTGCGTGTGGTGCTATCAACTATCTATCCTGTATATATGGCCACATAGCAATAGGAAAATTGAAACTCCAGCAATGAGCTCAGTGTGAAATCAAATTAAAGTCCAACAGTATCTACTCAGATTCCGAAAACTTCCCTGAATTTCTAAGACTGTCCTCATTGTTTAGAAGTTTGACAAGTTTTATCACGGGTTGTGGTTTGCCCTGAAGGGACATTCTTCACGTAATGAAGGACACCTCACTGTGCACTGGCAGGAGTATCTTGGATTGTGATGGTGGGGGTCAGCAGTCGTAAGAACTATCCTCACCATGTGTCACTGGATCAGAATTTTGAACATGGAGATGTGTCCCTTTCTGGAGACTGCTTTGCAAGTAAGAAATAAAATAGTTGAAATATTTTGACCAAGACAGAAGCACTATTTCTGGTCACGACACTTAGTGCTCTTACTAAGTGAAATCTTTTTGACGTATTGGTCAACATCGGTCAATATAATCCTTAAAATCGTACGATAAGAAGGATTTTTAAATGATTTTCTACTGACCTGGTAACTGCTGTGGTTTAGTTTCTCCTGGTCTGTTTTTGCTGTTACTACATGTAGCAGCTTTACTTGAAGGCAGCAAATCTACACATTGACCAATGTGTATTTCTTTCAACTAGTGAAGTTCATTCTATTATAACACTGGCATGGTACGATGGGACAAATGGCCTTCTTCTGCGCTGTATGATTCTATAATTCTACAATAGTTTTTTTTTTGCGGAACTCTGGCTTTCGTGAGGATTTCCACAGCAGTACTCACCACCCCCTCCACACACCTTGCGCTCCTCTAATTCTGCTCTCTTAAGCATCCCTGATTATAATCGCTTGACCATCAGTGGCTGTGCCTTCAACTTCCTAGACCCTAAGCTCTGGAACTCCCTCCCTAAACCTCTCTACCTCTCTTTCCTCCTTTAAGACGCTCCTTAAAACCTACCTTTTTGACCAAGCTTTTGGTCACCTGCCCTCGTTTCTTATGCAGCTCGTTGTCAATGTTTTGTCTTATAACGCTCCTGTGAAGTGCCCTGGGCCGGTTCACTACGGTAAAGGCACTATATAAATACAAGTTGTTGTTGTTGTAATAGGATGATCAGGATGGCCAATAATTGCAGTCCAATTTTACAAGCACCCTGTGAGTTCGCCAAAAGGGAAATGGTTTGTCCGCAGGAGGTCGACTTTGACTTCATTTCCTCACCCACAGAAATGAAGCAATTCTACTTTTCCAAAAAGACTTCTTTGGATGAGAAAAGTTTACTGTCAAAAACCAAAATGTCTAATTAACTCCATCTGATGCCTATAATGATCACCCAAGATAACTGTACGTGAAGATAAATGATTTTTAAAAAATTATGTAATGCTAAGAACTGATCCTTGCCTTTCCAGACCTATGTGTTAGAATTTTCTCTGCTCAATATTTATAGTGAAGTAGATGTGAGCATCAAGCAATGCTCCCTGGTTTATTCTTTTTTGCTAAAATTAGTGACCGAAGGAAAATATACCCTTGGTTCTTATCCTTACCCAGGTGCTGGCACCCAACAATGTTGATCATCCATCAGTTGCTCAACAGGCCTTGCCAAAAAAGCAGTAAGCTCACAGAATGCTCTGAACCGGCTCATATCCTGCCTGGGTGAAAGGTCATCAGTCAAGCATCTTCACCACATACCACACATCACCACAGGGCACTTGCTTGCATTGGAATTATGCAAACATTAAAAATGCTATTAGAAAGACAACCTGCTGTCTTAAGTTTGTTGATACAGTAATCCCTCTTATAATGGTGTCTTTGGAAGTCATACAAAAATTACTCCATTATTTCTGAAATATTGTGGAATATGGACATTCTTATGTTCTTATGAAAGGATGTTATTGTGGCTTCTCCATTTACAAAAAATCATGAACTATGGATGCCACATCAAAACCTGTGGTGTATCAAAGAATGAGGGGCATTACACAGGATAATAATGTGTTCAATTTGATGGGAGTGTGGTTTATTTGAGTGATGATACATTGTTGCCCAGCACAGGCATTGAAAAGGGTTTGTTCCAGAATGGACCAAGCTGGTATTTTTGCCCTTGTGATAGTGCCAGTGCCAAGGAGCCAAAGTTTGTGCCACACGAGAGGCGAAGGAGGACACCACTCCTTGTTGGGTTCCCTGTTAAAAAGAACAAACAGACCTCCTTCCTTACACCAGTTGAATATATATATATACATTTATGAATAAATGGAAAGGTAAATGTGAAAATTTTAACTATAACAATAGGGAAATGGATCACTGGTTCAAACCAACGAATAACACATTTAGGTCTGACATCAAGAGTTCTTCCTCACTCTACAAAAACAGATGGAAAAGGACTCCTGAGTAGACGGTCAGTGGAATCATTTGAAAGAAAGACTTGTATTTATATAGTGCCTTTCATGACCACCGGATGTGTCAAAGCACTTTACAGCCAATGAAGTGCTTTTGGAGTGTAGCCACTGTTGTAATGTGGGAAACGCAGCAGCCCACTTGTGCAAAGCAAACTCCCACAAACGGCAATGTGCTAATGACCAGATAATATGTTTTTGTTATGTTGATTGAGGGATAAATATTGGCCAGAACACCAGGGATAACTCGCCTGCTCTTCTTTGAAATAGTGCCAAGGGATCTTTTATGTCCACCTGAGAGGACAGGCGGAGCCTCAGTTTAACGTCCCATCCGAAAGACGTCACCTCTGACTGTGCAGCACTCCCTCAGCACTACACTGCACTGCACTGCCAGCCTAGATTTATGTAATCCAGTCCTTGGAGTGGGACTTGAACCCATCTGAAGGACAGCTAGATACTATAATGTGGAAGGGAGAACTGCTGTTTCAGGATTGATGAGCTTGGATGGGCCAAACAATGTTTTCCTTCATATCTATCTTGTGACTGCAGTCCTTAGAAGAATAGGAAGTCAAGACATTTTTTCCTTTCATAAATGGTCAGACCTTTCGCATAACTTTGTTTTTCATATCAGTAACTCCAATGTGGTTCTTGAAGCTCGGCAAAAACTTTTTGTCCAGTACAGTCAGTGCCTTAGTTAGCCTTGTGGGTAAAGTCGGTCCTAGTACTACACCAGGCAGGAATTTTGTTCAGGATGCTTCATATTTGTTAGTGCGAGAACCAATAAACATACATATTCATCATCATAGGCAGTCCCTCGTATCGAGGAAGACTTGCTTCCATGCCAAAAAGGAATGAGTTCACAGGTGTTTCAATGAAGGACCTAATATTCCAGGTACCGAGCTGCATGTTGAAGGATGGAAGATGCCTGTGCGTGGATTTTTTTTACGTGTGGTGGCCGTTGCACACCAGCCACCACACGGGCTTGACAGAGCTAGGTCTTGGTCCAGTGGCAAGGATTAACCAAGATGACTGGAGACCAACTCTGCTGCACGGACCTAGTGCACACACATGAGTGTGGGCTGGCCCGTGCTGCCCCTGGGCCATCGCCTCTTCTGGGCCCTGAACTCATGCCTCTCCTGGGCCCGATTATGTCGCTCCTTCGCCCCAACCTTGCCACTCCTGCTGTACCTGCCCACGCTCCAATCACCGACCTGAACCTTGGTGATGTCCAATCCAGTGGCCCTCTTCTCAGCCATCGCTCTCCTGCACCAGCACGCACTGTACCTTGAAGTGGTACACCTCCGCAAGCCGCTCCTTTGACTCCGACTTGCTGATGGTCCTTACAGGTCGGGGCTGCCCTGACATACATATTATATCAGAGGTTGCAGCCTATCCCAGAGCATTATAATAGGGGGCAACTGTATTTATTAAAGTGAAACCAGTATGCGGTGATTTTTTTTTTTATTCGTTCATGGGATGTGGGCGTCGCTGGCAAGGCCAGCATTTATTGCCCAGCCCTAATTGCCCTCGAGAAGGTGGTGGTGAGCCGCCTTCTTGAACCGCTGCAGTCCGTGAGGTGAAGGTGCTCCCACAGTGCTGTTAGGGAGGGAGAGCCAGGATTTCGACCCAGTGACGATGAAGGAACAGCGATATACTTCCATGTCAGGATGGGGTGTGACTTAGATGGAAACTTTCAGGTGGTGGTGTTCCCATGCGCCTGCTGCCCTTGTCCTTCTAGGCCGTAGAGGTCGCGGGTTTGGGAGGTGCTGCCAAAGAAGCCTTGGCGAGTTGCTGCAGTGCATCTTGTAGATGGTACACACTGCAGCCACGGTACACCAGTGGTAGAGGCAGTGAATGTTTAAAGTGGTGAATGAGGGTGCCAATCAAGCGGGCTGTTTGTCCTGGATGGTGTTGAGTTTCTTGAGTGTTGTTGGAGCTGCACTCATCCAGGCAAATGGAGAATATTCCATCACACTCCTGACTTGTGCCTTGTAGATGGTGGAAAGGCTTTGGGGAGTCAGGAGATGAGACACTCGCCGCAGAATACCCAGCCTCTGACCTGCTCTTGTTGCCACAGTATTTATGAGCCTGGTCCAGTTAAGTGGGTTGCACACTTGCAGTCATCTGGGCCTGGTTCTTAAAACCTATCTCTTTGACCAAGCTTTCGGTCATCTGCTGTCATTTCTTCTTATCTGGCTCGGTGTCAAATTTATTTTTTTGTCATTAACACTGCTGTGAAGTGCCATGGGACATTTTACTATGTTAAAGGCGTGATATAAAAACAAGTTGTTGCTGTTATTAATTGTAATCCCCATTGTACATAAAGCTAATTGAAGGCAATCAATATTTTACCGTAAAGTGATCCAGTGAGTAGCTCTAGTTGTGCATAACCCATCGGCACATAGTGCTCTTGAATTATGTCGTGCTAATGTAACGTTAAATTGTTTATCTGATTTATACCGTATGTTTTATGGCAGTGATGTCATTCTAGCAGTGGCTCCTGACACCAATAAATCTTTGTTCCTATGAGATATTAAGGTCATTAGGCGAGTGCTGCAAAATGCCGAACTCCTTCCTTTCATTTGCAAAACTTTCAGGGCATTAGTTTGTGTCTTCCACTATAGGTTACATTCCTTTCATACCTGTTACGAGTTTCTTAGTATTGTGAAACATTTCAATTATCAACACACCTTGCAACTTAACAGGATGATTCGCTGTATTTTTGTTGATGGACTATTACTACTGCTATGTACTTAGCTCTGTTATAAACTCACTGGAAATGATATGGGCAACCTAATATAAAATATAGCAGAAACAGGCAGGAGCAATTGCATAACTCTGTATAGAAAAAGACAGGAGCATTGCATAACTCTGTATAGAGATTGTATCATGTGTAGATCCTCTGTCCTGCCCCGAATGTCCACATATAGGTATATAATGTAGAGACAAGTTAGGTGAAAATTTAAAAGGAAGGGGAAAAACAAGGTGCTATTAACTTGATAACATCACGTTAAGCATCAATGTCCTTAATCCAAAAGTAACCTATGGGCACCTGAATCACCAGGAAGGGAGGTCCAATCTCATTTGTATGATGCAGAAATCGCAGTCGGAGGCTTCCCACGGGCGTAAGGCTCGTACCTGACAAAAATCTACAAACTTACCTGGTGGTCCAGTGGGTTGGAGACTTGTGGTCCTGGGCCTCTGAACGTAGGCCTGCTTAGAGGCCCACGTATCTCAAGGGCGCAGGCGTTTCGCAAGCGTCCCTGGGATCACATGGGCCGGCCCAACCAATCAAATAAGGGTATTCCTATTCATACTCATAGTGAGTTCCGATATGGAATCACCATAAATATGAATGGGAATACCCCAAAAAATACACACTTAAAATAATTTTTTTTTAAAAACACCACATACTTAAAATTAATCAGAACGGAATTTAATTAATTATTTAAAACAAAAATTACATTTTTTGAAAAATAAATGTACATATTTTAAAGGGTCTAAAAGTAAATGTACCTTATTTCATAGGTTTTTAAATGTTTAAATTATTGAACGAAATGTATTTTTTGGTCCTTTGAATGTCTTACATAAAAGCAGGCGTAAGAATTTTACGGGCATTTGCTGGGCAGAAGTTGGACAAATAGCCCAACTCTCTGCCAGTGAATGTCCATTTACTTTAGAGGATTCTTGACAGATTGCAAGTTCCGGGTTTAGGCGCATGCGCAGGCCATGCCTAAACCCGGAACTTGTGGGATCCTATGGGCACGTGCACAGCTCGTACATACCCGTAGGGGCCGTAAATTCAGCCCCAACGTGTCTGCTCTTTGTGAATTGGTGAACAGGCTCAGAAGTCTGTGTAAGTTGGTGTTTATTTTTTAAAGTGAATCTGTACCATGTTTAGGAATCCAGCCTCCAGGTCCACTTCTTCCCATTTTCCAAATATATTAGACAACTTTAGGGCCAATTTTCCTCACTACCAACATGGAACTTCTCCAGCCGGACAGACACGGAGAGAAATCTCCAGCATGTTGCCCAGTGATTTTTCATCAATTGAAATTAAGGGATGGAAATTCAGGGTCAGTGGGCCTGCAGTTAACCAGAAACGTGTGGCTGGGGGTTAAGGCTTCACCTTGTACTCCGAAAATTGTCCTCTGTATGTTTTTTTTCCTGTTCAGTGCATCCTGTTCCAGTGAAAGCCAATGGCCCTAAGATGATTAGTCAATGCTCTCGCATGTTAAATTAAATTCCAAGAATCTTCCACTGTTGCACTTTTATAAATAAGTCATTTGGAAAATTAATTTTGAGCAAGGACACAAATTCAAAAATACTATGTATGGAATGCATGCCTGAATTAATTTATAGACTGGTAAGTGAATTTGAAAAGAAATACAAATATCTTTCCAAATTCACTCAAAATTGTTGGGCTGGATTTTAGGCTTTTCTGTTTCCGGGGCGAAAACAGAGGCGGGGCGGGAAAGGTCCCGGCCGGGAATAGTTTGCGCTGTGGTAAAGAATTTTCGGCATCTGGGCCTTGCGTCAGGGGGTGCAGCACAAAGGGAGGCATTGTACACGTTTCGTAGCGCAAAGATGGGAAACTCGCGAACTAAACTGCTGGGCCATGTGCGCTCCGAGAAAGGCTTGGGGTGGTGGGGGGGTGGAGGGGGAGGTGGTGGTGGTGGCGGGGGGGGGGGGGGGGGGGGGGGGGAGGTGGTGAAAGGGGGGGGTGTGGGGGGTGTAACCTTAATAAAAAAAACATCATTGCCCACGCCATCACAACACAAATCGCAAAAAAAAATTAAAAGAACAAACACTCGCGCTTACCTGCGGAATACTTCACCTTCCTCCCCGCCGCTGGCTATGCTGGAGAGCTCTGATTTCCCAGGCGGTCATTGCAGGCGCACTTCCGGGCGGACGGATCAGGCAAAAGTCCAAAGTACTGCCGGTGTCGCAACCAGAGGCATTGCACACCCGACGCAGCTCCTCCCCTCGGTGCTGCTCAGCGCTGCTGCAAAACTGGAGCGGAGGATCGCGACGGGGCGCAGGAGACCTGAACGCCGCCTTTCACGCCACTCCGAGGCGAAACCCGGAGCGCAAAAGGACCGGAACATCCAGCCCATTAACTTATATAATAAGTTTATGAATGATTCTTGAATGCAATGGTGTTTCACGTCTGAGCTCAATTATATGGTCACAGACATTCTAAGGTCACTTTCACACAGATGCTGATGGCTGTGTTATCCACAGCTGGCTCAACAGTTCCTCTTAAACTTATTGTAAACACAAGTCCAAAACAGAACACTGGCCATTATTTGCTAAACGGCCAATCAAACTCAGAGGTAACTTTCTGTGGGTGGGTAGTGGTAAACCCTTCAATCTTTGTGTCCCATACTAACATCGTCATGGCTTGTTTAAAATAAACTAAGATGCCAGACTGGTGTTTGATAGAGTATTCAAACAGGCTCATTTAAACAGACTGTGAAAATTCACAGATACCCAAGTCAAGGCTGCTACATGCAGTTCGACATGTTGCATTAACTCATCGATCAACTTGACATTTTCGGACCTTGGGTAGCGAGCCAATTAAAACGTTAAAAGACTTTCAATTGAGCCAATAAGGTCAAAGAAGGCGAGTTCTTTTCTGTAAATTGATCCAGGTATAAAATACAGCCATTTTGATCATGTGTCTCAGTAAGACAAAGAAACTGGCAATCAGCCAGCAGCTTGTTACTCTCTGCCAAGATTAAAAAGTTAAAACTACCATCGGAGTTCGTATTTCATTGGAAATTAAGAGATCTAACAATTTTGGCGCTGCGAGCAAGGTCGCTGAGGAAAGAAACTGAATTTTGGACATCGGACCTACATATTGAGGTAAGGACTCCTCTTTTTTAAAAAAGTCCTCGGTCAAAAGTCTAAATTCACCTCTCCTTCTACGCGATTCCGAAAGCCTCCGGTTTGCAAACCCTTCGGTTGGTAGTCGGCTCGAGGTCCCATAGACGTCGAAACTTCGGCAGTGTGATAGTTAATTAATCACCGACCTATTGACCGGCTAGCAAGCCTACGACTCGAGACCCCAGTAAAGAACTCAGTATAATGGCAGCAGGAGACAAGAACAAAGAATTGCCTACAACTGTTAAAGGTGGGCAGGCACCACCTGAAGTTTCTCGAACTTCATTTCTCGATTTAATTCTCAAACAGTTGAAAGAATACATAGAGCAACAATTCAACTTATCTAAAATCTATATTAAGATCGAACAAAAGTACAGAACCTCCAAAGGACAATGGTCCTTGGACGAGATTAAAAGGGTCTGGGGAAAAACGACCCGTATGAAAAATAAAGAGCGAACTAGATGGTCCCTAGTGGTTATGGGCCAGATCCGAAACCGGAATGAAATTATAATGCGTTCCCAACATGATCGAGAACTGACCAGTACAAAGGATCAATTGCAAGCTGTTTGTGCACAGCTGCGACAGAAAAAGCTTGAACTTGAAAAGCTGGAAGCGGAAGTTAAAGATCTTAAAGGTGAAATTAAAGAATGGAAAAAATCATTAGGTCAAGAGACAGTAATAGGAAAAGGAAAATGTATTGATCAATTCCCAGGGTACCCATGTTTGGATAAATTAAAAGCGCTAACCCGAAGACACGACCGAGGAATAGATACGGTTTCTGAATCCTCCGACAATACAGTGTCGGAGGATGATGAAGAATTAGGGGTGCGCTTTGCCCCATTTAGAAAAAGACGAGTTGTAGTCAAATCAGAAGAGACTGCGGATGAGGGCGGAACCAAAAAAACAAAGAGAAGGGTTTACGAAGAATACTTAGTTCATGCTCCGGCAGACCCAGAGAAAATTGATAAATGGTCCAAGGAATTGCCCAATCCAAAGAAAGGGGGAGTAAAAACGTGGGACCAATTGGACCGCTTAAGAAATATATATCAACTTCATCCCTGGGACGGAGTGCAAATTTTGACCATAATGGTGTCAAAAACACAGGGAAGAAAATTGCACGACAAGGTAGATGAAGCTTTGGGGCAGAATGAGCAAGAATTAGACGCAGGATGGGAGGCGATTAAACACTGGCTGCAAGCCTTCAGTCCAGCTAAGACAGACTGGGGAAAAATTGCAGCCTGCCAACAGAAAGGAACAGAGGAGGTCCTGGAGTATGACGAGCGGTTTAGATGCACGTGGCTAGAACATTCGGGTACGAATAATACGGATGAGGAAATGGATGAACAAGTGTTTGGACCCCTGAAAGCAGCTTTCGTGGCAGGTCTAAAGCCAGAACTGTCCAAAATGCTTAAGGTAGTGTTACCGGACTGGGAAGGTAGAGGAACTACCTTTGCAGCATTGATGGATCGATGTAACCAATTAGATCGGGATATGGGAGTAAAGTCCGAGCTGTACAGGCTATGGGATGGAAATCCCAGGATTCCGATAAATAGTCATTAGGAAAATTACCCGGAAAATGTCATTATTGTGGGAAAGAAGGTCACTAGGCCAAGACGTGCAGGGCAAAACAGCAAGGCTGGGGAAGAGGACGCAGCCAGGGATACAATTCAGCCAACAAACCAAGCTTGTCACAAGATAACGACCTCATAGAAGCATTTAAGCGACTGACAATACAACAACAGAAGGAGTTACTTGGGATAGCAAAAAACGATTAGAGCCCACCCTGGCCCCCCTCCTCGCACTAATACAACAAAAGGGAGATGGGCTATATATAACTGTGAGGGTGGGCGATAAGGATGTGGACTGTCTTTTAGACACAGGAGCGGAATTAACATGCTTACCCCTACAATATGGAGACTTTTTGCCGTTGGATGGTAGGGCACGTACAGCCTATGGAGTTGGGGGCCATAAAATGGAAATTAAAAGGACAACACCGGTACTTATAGGGCTGGGTCCACATGAACAAACCATGCCGGTCTGGATAGGCCCAGTAGATCAACCCCTTTTGGGAATGGACGTTCTAATCCAAATAGATTCATCGTTGCATTTCGAGGATGGTCGGGTGACATGGTCAATTAGAACTTTGAAGAAAGAAGAATTGAAGGAACACCTGATATGGGCGAAAGATAAGAATGATTGTGGCCTACTCCAGATGGAGCCTGCGCCATTTACAGGGACCAAGCCTCCATGTACTAAACAGTATCCCATCAGTCCAACTGTCATCGCGGGAATCTTACCGGTTATTCAGCAATTGGAGAAACAAGGGGTGCTTATTAAAACGCATAGCTCCTCCAATAGCCCCGTGTGGCCAGTACAGAAATCTAATGAGACTTGGCGTTTGACTGTCGATTATAGGAAAGCTAACCAGTGTATTGATCAAAAAGCTCCTTTGGTCGCAGATTCATCCACCATTTTTAATGCCCTCAAACCGGAACATAAATATTTCTCGGTTATAGATATGGCCAACGGATTTTGGTCGGTGCCTCTGGCACCAGAGGTTCGACAGTGGTTTGCTTTCACGGTCCAAGGACAACAGTATACTTGGAACCGGTTACCGCGGGGTTTCCACAACAGCCCTACGGTATTCCACATGGCTTTACAAAGCCATTTGCAAGAATTACCTCCCCTGTCATCCACAGTCATCCAATATGTAGACGATATCCTGCTAGCTTCAAACATGGTAGAACAGCATGAACAAGATTTACGAGCTTTGCTGGATCACCTTCGGCTGAAAAGGGCATAAAGCCAGCATCGACAAAGCACAAATATCCCAAGAAGAGGTTGTATACCTGGGACAAAAGATTTCACAAGGAAAGAGAGAACTTACCCAGGATAGAACTGCAGCCATTCGGCTGCTAAAAAACCCACCACTATTTAGGAACTAAGGTCTTTTTTGGGGATTGTGTAACTTTAACAGAAATTGGATTGACTCCTTCACACAGCTTGCTCAGCCATTGAATGATATCTTAAAGGGGAAACGTGCCTCTAAAGAAGCCATCACCCTCACTAAGGAACAGCAAGAGGCCTTCCTGAGTTTGAAAAAGGCTTTGTGTTCGGCACCGGCTGTGGGAATCCCCGACAGTGGTAAGCCATTTACCCTGTTTGTTCTTGAGAAAGAAGGATATATGACAGCTATGCTGACACAAGAACATGGGGATCGGCAAAGACCTATTGGCTATTATTCGGCAAAACTGGATGCGGTAGCCCTCGGATGGGGAAGTTGCCTAAGGGCCATGGAAGCAACATGTCGAGTGGTATTGACCACTGCGGGTCTAGTCCTTGACCAAAAGCTGATTGTCAAGTGTCCCCACACCGTACACGCTTTGCTGTCTATGAACAGAATGTCTCAGGTGACAGCAGCAAGATGGACCCGCTGGACAGCAGTTTTGGAAGCTCCTAATCTCCATATCGTCTGGGCCAGCCCGGTGAATCCCGTAACTATGCTCCCGATGTCAGAATCGAGGGAGCAAGAGGGGGGAGAATGTGAAGAGCATGACTGCGTGGAGATTTTAAAAGAAACAGAAGAAGCAGCCTTAGCAGCAGAGGAGCCTCTGCACAACCCAGACCTCATCCTGTTTACAGATGGTTCCTCCTTTGTTGACAATGGTACCAGAAAAGCAGGATGGGCAGTTACAACCTTATATGAGGTAGTGGCAAAAGGACGTTTACCCTCAGGAACGTCAGCACAACAGGCCGAGTTATGGGCCCTGTCAGAAGCATGTCAAATAGCAGAGGACAGACAGCTAATGTCTACACAGATTCGCGTTATGCTTTTGGAGTCGCTCACGACTTTGGTATGTTATGGCGGAAAAGAGGATTCCTCACTGCAGCTGGTACACCTATCCGAAATGGAAAAGAAGTCCGAGACTTACTGGAGGCCATACAATTACCTCAGGAAGTGTCCATCCTGAAATGTAAGGCCCATACCAAGGAAAATACCACAGAAGCACAGGGAAATGCCCTAGGCGACCAGGCAGCTAAAGATGCCGCCTCACAGGGCGTTCCTCCAGAAGAACCAACACAGATGTACAGATTGAAAGCACTCAGGACTCTGATACGAGACCTTCAAACAATGCAAGGCGAGTGCTCCCGAGAGGAAAAATGGACATGGATTGAGGCAGGAATTAAGCTATGTGAAGATGGTGTCTGGAGACAAAGAGTTACCGACAAGCCAGTCGCGCCACAAGCGCTTATAGAAACATAGAAACATAGAAAATAGATGCAGGAGTAGGCCATTCAGCCCTTCTAGCCTGCACCGCCATTCAATGAGTTCATGGCTGAACATGCAACTTCAGTACCCCCTTTCTGCTTTCTCGCCATACCCCTTGATCCCCCGAGTAGTAAGGACTTCATCTAACTCCCTTTTGAATATATTTAGTGAATTGGCCTCAACTACTTTCTGTGGTAGAGAATTCCACAGGTTCACCACTCTCTGGGTGAAGAAGTTTCTTCTCATCTCGGTCCTAAATGGCTTACCCCTTATCCTTAGACTGTGACCCCTGGTTCTGGACTTCCCCAACATTGGGAACATTCTTCCTGCATCTAACCTGTCTTAAACCCGTCAGAATTTTAAACGTTTCTATGAGGTCCCCTCTCATTCTTCTGAACTCCAGTGAATACAAGCCCAGTTGATCCAGTCTTTCTTGATAGGTCAGTCCCACCATCCCGGGAATCAGTCTGGTGAATCTTCGCTGCACTCCCTCAATAGCAAGAATGTCCTTCCTCAAGTTAGGAGACCAAAACTGTACACAATACTCCAGGTGTGGCCTCACCAAGGCCCTGTACAACTGTAGCAACACCTCCCTGCCCCTGCCTCCCTGCCTTTTTTAGCCCAACAGATCCACTCATGGGGACACTTGGCCTCACAACAGATGACGGCACGGTTCCAGAAAAGCTGGTGGGGTCGGGGATTTAAAAAATATGCCCAGCTGGTAACAGACCGCTGTGTGGTCTGCCAGAAAAATAATTCTGGACCCATCACGGTAATGCCCCAACTGAGGCCCCCTGCCCCTGTCGGACCATTCCAGCATCTGCAGGTTGATTATATATCTGTTCCTTCATGCCAAGGATACACTAACATTCTTGTCATGGTCGACAGATTCTCTAGATGGGTAGAAGCTGTCCCAACTAAAAGAGCCACAGCCAATCACACTGCAAAGGTCTTGTGTAAGGATTACATTCCCCGATGGGGAGTTCCGAGTAGCATTGACTCAGATCAGGGAACACACTTCACAGGTGCTGTCTGCCAAGAAGTCTGTAGGTTACTGAACATTACGTGGGATTTACACTGTCCTTATCATCCACAATCATCAGGACAAGTAGAACGAATGAATCGAACTCTGAAACAACGGCTTGCCAAATATCACCAAGAAGGAACACCATGGCCCCAGGCACTACCAATAGTGCTATGTAGCATTAGGGCAACCCCGAACAGAACTACAGGTCTAAGCCCATTTGAAATTATAACAGGAAGACCCATGTCGCTGCCAGGAACTATCGATTTACGGAAAGCTGATGTTCACTTAATGAGTGACACTTTGTTATCATACTGTCAGAACTTAACCAATGCTATTAGTTCTGTTTCCCGACAGGTATCGGCAGCTTGGGGTAATCCACCCGAAGGAGGACACGACATCATCCCGGGAGTCTGGGTGTATGTGAAAAAGTTGCATAAAGAACCTTTGGGTGCCAAGTGGGAGGGACCTTATCAAGTGTTATTGACCACCCAGG
The DNA here is from genome assembly GCF_044704955.1 of Pristiophorus japonicus. NCBI lineage: Eukaryota > Metazoa > Chordata > Chondrichthyes > Pristiophoridae > Pristiophorus > Pristiophorus japonicus. The sequence continues at coordinate 21,753,929 of NC_091994.1, forward strand.
CAGCTGTTAAAGTCCAACGAAAGAAAGCCTGGATCCACGCTTCACATGTTAAACGAGCACCCGTAACTGAAGCTGAAATCTAATAAGGACAATTACTTTTCGCGAAAATGTATAAATTTACTGTATTATTGATTGTAGGTATTATAGGCATAGGCCTACTTCTTACTAGCCGACCCTCTGCACCAAAGGGAAATAGTAGGGTAGCAAGGGAATTACATGTAAATACCTTTTACTTTTATATTGTTTGTTTATATTGATTAAATGTTGTTGCGACCATGCGGCTGTAGCTGCTGTCCCGCAGGTGAGACACCTTGCAGGTCCCAGTAGACTGTCTGTACGTGGCACAGCGGTATGTTATGCTTAAGGAAAGGTTGTTTACTGGTTGAATTAAGATATTGATTTGGATTAAATTGGAATAAGGTTAATTAACCTACTAAAACCAGACTTCCATTGTGGCCACGATGGAACTCGGGTTGGTGTAAATTTGTATGGAAGCTACTAGTCCAGACATGTGGCGAAACACATCAACAAATTTTAGAAGGAAACTCTATTAACATGTATGAAATTATTTTGTAGAATGTTTAACCAGTGATACCTGAAGTTTTATGATTCAGTTTGTGAAAGAATCAAAGGGGGGATTGATAGAGTATTCAAACAGGCTCATTTAGACAGATTGTGAAAATTCACAGACCCCCAAGTCAAGGCTGCTACATGCAGTTAGGCATGTTGCATTAACTCATCAATCAACTTGACATTTTCGGACCTTGGGTAGCGAGCCAATTAAAACGTTAAAAGACTTTCAATTGAGCCAATAAGGTCAAAGAAGGCGAGTTCTTTTCTGTAAATTGATCCAGGTATAAAATACAGCCATTTTGACCATGTGTCTCAGTAAGACAAAGAAACTGGCAATCAGCCAGCAGCTTGTTACTCTCTGCCAAGATTAAAAAGTTAAAACTACCATCGGAGTTCGTGTTTCATTGGAAATTAAGAGATCTAACAGTGTTCTCATAAATATATTGAATTGATGCCAAGAAAACTTTATTATAAATCAAATCCATACTAAGTACATGCTTGTACTGAAGAACCTTACACTGACAGCAAGTGCAAAAGGTGGGACACCGTTCCATTCAGTCGCACTGACGTCCCTCATCTTTCTAAGCACAACGTAAAAAAATTATTAAAATAAAAATTTAGAAAGGAAGGGAGTGACTTCCTGTTTACATTGCTGTGAGCTAAATTAACAGTTTGGCATTGATCATTTTTCTTTATTTGGTGTGAAATGTATTGATAAGGCCTTATTTAATGAGAATACTTTTCAACTAAGCATTTTTAAGCATTCTTTTCTTCAACATTAGCTGTAAATGCTTATCTAGGTGCTGGCAACTGTCAGATTTGCAACTCTCTACAAGAGGGTAAACAGGAAACTGTAACTGCAAAAATAGTGCAGAAACAGGAAATGTTGTCATCTTGACCAGTCCCTCTCCCAGTCCATAGTCATGCTCCAGTGCAGTGGCATTAAGTGAAGAAAAATCCCAAAATATTAACAGCGGAAGTAAACAGCCAAAACCTCAACATATCAGAAGAACATTTACTATCTGGTTCTTGAAACAGTCAAGCCCATTTTTCGGATGTTTGTTGACAAGCCACACTGACTGCTTTGTTTTGGGGAGTCAAGGGTTATGGGGAAAAGGCAGGAAAGTGGAATTGAGGCCAGGATCGAATCAACCATGATCTTATTGAATGGTGCAGCAGGCTCCAGGGGCTGTATGGCCGATTCCTGCTTCTACTGCTTATGTTCTTATATTTTCACCTCTTTCCCTGTTGCTTTGGACATTTAGTGGCTTAATGATGACAGTTCTGTTTCTGAATTTCACAGCACAGTATGAATGAATTATCTACTGTAGCAATTGAATTTAGAATCTGCACGTGGCTCACTGCATTAGAAACACAAACCCATTTACTACATGAACCTCTGACACACGATTGCTTAAAGTAAACGGTGGATGTCACAGTACACATTTTCAATTCTTACTTGGGTTAAAAAAAAAGTGTTCAACAGTTCAAAAATCCTGGATCTGAACCTTAAATCTAATTACTAAACCTATATTGCTCCCCTAGTATCAAGTTTGTTGGTAGGACCCTCGTCTCTGAGTCAGAAAGTTGTGGGTTCAAGTTCCACTCCAGGGACTTGAGCACAAAAATCTAGGCTGAAACTCCAGTACAGTGCAGAGGGAATGCTGCACTGTCGGAGATGTTGTCTTTTGGATGAGACGTTAAACCGAGGTCCCATCTACTCTCTCAGGTAGATGTAAAAGATCCTATGGCACTATTTCGAAGACGAGCAAGGGAGTTATCCCCGGTGTCCTGGCCAATATTTATCCCTCAATCAACATCACTAAAACAGATTATCTGGTCATTATCACATTGCTGTTTGTGGGAGCTTGCTGTGCACAAATTAGCTGCCGCTTTTTCTACATTACAACAGTAACTACACTCCCAAAGTACTTCATTGGCTGTAAAGCGCTTTGAGGCATCCGGTGGTTGTGAAAGGCGCTATATAAATGCAAGTCTTTCTTTCTTTTCTTTTTTCTTTCTTTTTTTCTCTCTTTGGATGAACCATTCCACCGAGTAACAGGTTGAACGAACGGTTAGGTTGAAATCACACAGTGTGATGAACGCATTAAGACATTTGCGTGAAATTCTTTGCTATTTTAGTGAAAGTCTTGACTCATTTAGCATACTTTAATGACATTCTTCTAAGATAGCGCGTCCCCATAAAATTAGTTTTGTTTGTTTAATTCTAGTCAAGTCTAGAGGGAACAAAGGCATGGATGAGCGTTTCCTCTGTCCTAACATCTTCGTATGTGGCTCGGTGTCAAATTTTGTTTGATACCGCTCCTGTGAAGCACCTAGGGGCATTTTACTATGTTAAAGGCGCTATAGAAATTCAAGTTGTTGTTGTGGAAGGCTAGAAAGTTCCTCTGTGCTATGAGTGGGCAGGTGAATGTCTCTCAGTTATTTGATTTGTAAGTAGAGGAAGATGGTTAAGATAGCCTCCAACTCTGAGAACCTCAGAAGACTGGATGGACCCAGCTCGGATGAGTTACAAGGCGCTTTCTATGCAGTTACTGTGCCATAACCTAAAGCCTTCCCAGGTTGCCAACAGAGTCCAGATTATGATAAATGGATGTTGCCATTGTTAACCCAGGCAAGGAGTACAAGTGAACCAAGGATACTGTTTGTGAGGAGGAACAGGAAACGTTCTTATCCTGTTGTAACTAATAATATAAGGCATGTTTGATGCAAAAATGCTGTCAAAATTGAAAACAGACAGTGATCTAAGTGACCTGCTCCTCAATATGCATCAATATAACTTGCACTTAAAATTTATGATTACATTCTTTTTTTAAATCATGTTCACTGGTAGGGAGGAAGGCTTCCTCTATGTGGTAAACACAGCAAAATTGTATACCCATTCTTTGTAAACAAATTTATGATTTTGGGATACCTTGTGCTCAAAGGAAATACATAATGAAGAGATGAATGAGATATCTGATCAGGCCACTCATGATATAAATCATACGCCGTAGCTCCTCATATATTCTCTATATTAAAAGATAGTTTTAAACAACTTTTTTTAAAGTGTAGGACTGCTCGCACTCGTAGCATTAATTAATCTGATCATTTCATGTGAACAAGTTTTGCACCGAGTGATTTCAATGTATTCACAGCAACCATTAACTAGGGGTTGGGAACATTTTGAGCAACTTTTTGTTGCTGGATGATGTTACCACATTAGAAATGTCAAACACATTAGAGCCTATATTAGGAAATGTCATAGGAACAGGAATAATGGGCAGAATTTTCCGGGGGTAGGGGGGCGGGGAGGGGGTCAGCGGACAGTGGGTTGGTGGTGGGTCGGGTGGAGAAATGTCAGTATTTGCAGCACCTCAATGCTGCAGCCACTGGGTTGACTCCAGTGAGTGATCCTGTGTGAGTGAAGGGGGGGGGAAAAAAAAAATCATCCTATATGGCAGCTCTTGTTCACCTATTGGAGATCTTCAAAGATGATGATAAGCTTGGATGAGGTTAACAGTGATAGATCGTTTCCACTGGTCGGTGAGATGGTAATGAGAGGGCACAGATTAAAGATAAAGAGGCTGAAATTCCGTGGCACCCTGTTTGGGGGCGGTTACATCCGGAAGGCAGGGCAATTTGCGGCCAGGCACGGAAGTACCGTCCCGCTCGAAAAATTGGGGTTACCGCCCCCGAAAGGAAGTGGAGCACAAAAGAACATGCAAAAGATCGGCGCCCGGTTCACGTCCCCTGAAATAGTCACTGGCATCGCCCGGAGCAGCTTCGGGGTCGATATCCAAGTTAGGGTGCGGGGCGATAGCGGGACGCTGCACACGGTGATGATGCCATCTTCGCCAGCGCAGCCGAGAGGGACGCTGCAGGTTACCGCCGCCACTAAACTCCCACCGAGTTTAATGGGAGTCGTTTGCGGCATCGTGCCCAGACGAAAAGTCATTTGCGTCCCATTAGTGCCCCCAGGAGGTGCTAACGACCCCAATTTCCGAGCCAAAGAATTAAAAGGGAGGTTATTAAAAATTCTTCACACAGAGGGTGGGTAGGATGTGGAATCTTCTGCCACAAACCATTGTTGGAGCAGAAACCATAAGTACTTTTAAAGGGGAACTAAATAGTTGCTTGATAAAGAGAAATATTAAAAGGTAAGGAGAGTGAATAGGATTAGACTACGTGGTTCATATGGGTAAAAAAAAAACAACGGCGCAGATTGGATGCGCTGAATAACTTGTTTATGTGCATAATGTTCAATGAATCTATGATCAAATGACCCACGCAAGTGTGTGGACTGGATCGGGATGGAGTCTGGCACCCCTCACAGTTAGAGAGCCAGCTGATAATCACTGTCTAGGTTTGCACATGAAAATCGCAACTTGGGTGGTGAGCTGATGGGTTGCCAGAAACGATGAAAGCCTATCTCGGCACGAGACCGCTCCTTCAGGAGAGGAGGGGAAAGGTGAGAAAAATGAAAAATTAAGATCTGTTGTGAGCGATTGAACAGCAGAGGAGTATTCTGCTTCTCATGGTCGCTCCAAATCCTGCTGAAACAAAAATATGAACTTAAAACCCATAGAACTGCTGGGTTTCCATTTATTTTAACCATATTTAAGCATTGATCTTGAAAACAAACATCGCTCGTCTGTCCTCTGGAGTGAAATATAGTGACTATAAGAAAGAGCTCCTTGATTCATCTTTAAGGAGATACAATAATATTGCTTTTGTTCATTTACACAAATTCTACTAAAAATTACACTTTCTAATTGAATGCCGCCAAACCCATTGAAAGTAAAGAGACTCATAACCAACATACAGATTCCTGTGTATGGATCAGTGTCGTGCTACTAACCCTTCGACTACTGGCATCTTCAGGGTTATTCTGTTCGTTTTTTAGCTCACACACCAAGACACTGAGAAAGTGTTACTAGTACAGTAATAAAGCTGATCCTACCCTGGTTTTCCCAATTTTAAAACTTTAATTTGACTTTCTTTCGGATGAAACGTTAAACCGAGGCCCTGTCTGCTCTCTCAGGTGGACATAAAAGATTCCACGGCTACTATTCCGAAGAAGAGCAGGGGAGTTATCCCCGGTGTCCTGGGCCCAATATTTATCCTTCAATCAAAAACAGATTATCTGGTCATTATCACATTGCTGTGGGAGTTTGCTGTGCGCAAATTGGCTGCCGCGTTTCCTACATTACTTCATTACTTTACTAAGTGATTACATTTCAAACGTACTTCATTGGCTGTAAAGCGCTTTGAGACAGCCGGTGGTCGTGAAAGGCGCTATATAAATGCAAGTCTTTCTTTTCTTTTTGTAGTGCTTGGAGGGTTAAAATTAATGTTGGGGAATGTCAAGGCAGAATTCTTTTTGTTCAAGAAAATAATAGACTCCCCGTAAATATCTTTGACATTTTTGTAAATGTGTCAATTTTTGTTGTTGGCATGGCGACATCTGATACGGAGGCATCGCGGACCAGCTCCGGAGCAAATAGCAACGGTGAGGGGGAGAAGGGTGACTTCAAAACCAACCTGAGGGCCTATTAGGAGCTCCAGAACTAGGCCGGTTCAAAGCTGCGCTCCCACTGTTTATTATGGAACCATTCCAGGATGCTTGGAGGTGCTACTTATCTGTGATATTACCCAGACAGCTGAGCAGAGAGGGAGATACTACTTGAAGCTCTCCATGCCATCAATAAAATTAACATTTTTACTAATACATCAAAAATATTTATGGGAAGCCTGTTATTTTCTGCTACAATAATGTGGAATATTTGAGCTACAAGCACCCTAGACTTTTCTTCCCCTTATATTTTAAAGATGGCAACAAAACTAAACAACTTTGGCCACGGTTATTGTTTTATAACCTTCTGAACCAATCTTTTTTTAATTCATTGGATGTGGGTGCTGCCAGCATGCCTAATTGCCCTCGAAAAGGTGGTGGTGAGCCACTTTTTTGACTACAACTAAATGGCTTGGAGTCACATATAGGCCAGACCAGGTAAGGACTGCAGATTTCCTTCCCTAAAAGACATTAGTGAACCAAATGTTTTTTTTTTACAACAATCCAGTAATTTCATGGTCACCATTACTGATACTAGCTTTGTATTCCAGATTTATTTTTAATTGAATTTAAATTCCCCAGCTGCCCTGGTGGGATTTGAACTCTTGTCTCTCGATTATTAGTCCAGGACTCTGGATTACTGATCCAGTAACATAGCCACTATGCTACCATACCCATATCTGTTCCATGTCATGTGAACAATTCCGATTGAATAAACTAATGAAGTACCCAAGTCTGTGCCATTTAAATCTCTTGGGAAGCAGATTAGTTTGATTACAAAATATTTAAGAAGGTGCAAAACAAAATTGATCAGGATGCAATAATTATAGAATTTTCATCTGGAAAGAATTTTTGTCAATTTGAATATAAATTTGAAGGAAAAAGGCAGCGGTACTTTAGGAATTTTTAAAAATTCAACATTAAAACTAGCAACTCCCTTTAAGAGAGAGTAATGGATACCTGTGAATGTAATCTCAATGAAGACTATGTTGGTCCCTTAGAGGACGAGACCGGGGAATTAGTAATGAGGAACATGGAGATGACAGAAACTCTGAACAAATATTTTGTATCGGTCTTTACTGTAGAGGACACTAACAATATCCCAACAGTGGATAGTCAAGGGGCTATGGTGGGGAGGAACTTAACACAATCACAATCACTAAGGAGGTGATACTCAGTAAGATAATGGGACTAAAGGCAGATAAATCCCCTGGACTTGATGGCTTGCATCCTAGGGTCTTAAGAGAAGTAGCGGCAGGGATTGTGGATGCATTGGTTGTAATTTACCAAAATTCCCTGGATTCTGGGGAGGTCCCAGCAGATTGGAAAACTGCAAATGTAATGCCCCTATTTAAAAAAAGAGGCAGACAAAAAGGAGGAAACTATAGACGTGTTAGCCTAACATCTGTGGTTGGGAAAATGTTGGAGTTCATTATTAAAGAAGCAATAGTAGGCTTTTTGGAAAAGCAAAATTCGGTCAGGCAGAGCCAGCATGGATTTATGAAGGGGAAGTCATGTTTGACAAATTTGCTGGAGTTCTTTGAGGATGTAACAAACAGGGTGGATAAAGGGGAACCAGTAGATGTGGTGTATTTGGACTTCCAGAAGGCATTTGACAAGGTACTACATAAAAGGTTACTACACAACATAAAAGTTCACGGGGTTGGGGGTAGTATATTAGCTTGGATTGGCGAATGAACAGAAAACAGAGAGTAGGGATAAATGGTTCATTCTCTGGTTGGCAACCAGTAACTAGTGGGGTGCCGCAGGGATCAGTGCTGGGACCCCAACTATTTGCAATCTATATTAAGGACTTGGAAGAAGGGACTGAGTGTAACGTAGCCAAGTTTGCTGACGATACAAAGATGGGAGGAAAAGCAATGTGCAAAAGGACATAGACAGGCTAAGTGAGAGGGTAAAAATTTGGCAGCTGGAGTATAATGTTGGAAAGTGTGAGGTCATGCACTCTGGCAGAAAAAATCGAAGAGCAAGTTATTATTTAAATGGAGAAAGATTGCAAAGTGCCACAGTACAGCCAGACCTGGGGGTACTTGTGCATGAAACACAAAAGGATAGTACGCAGCAAGTGATCAGGAAGGCCAATGGTATCTTGGCCTTTATTGCAAAGGGGATGGAGTATAAAAGCAAGGAAGTCTTGCTACAGCTATATAAGGTATTGGTGAGGCCACATCTGGAATACTGTGTGCCGTTTTGGTTTCCATATTTACGAAAGGATATACTTGCTTTGGAGGCAGTTCAGAGAAGGTTCACTAGGTTGATTCCGGGGATGAGAGGGTTGACTTATGAGGAAAGGTTGAGTAGGTTGGGCCTCTACTCATTGGAATTCAGAAGAATGAGAGGTGATCTTATCGAAACATATAAGATTATGAGGGGGCTTGACAAGGTGGATGCAGAGAGGATGTTTCCACTGATGGGGGAGACTTTAGAACTAGAGGGCATGATCTTAGAATAAGGGGCCGCCTATTTAAAACAGAGATGAGGAGAAATTTCTTCTCTCAGAGGGTCGTAAATCTGTGGAATTCGCTGCCTCAGAAGCTGGGACATTGAATAAATTTAAGACAGAAATAGATAGTTTCTTAAATGATAAGAGGATAAGGGGTTATGGGGAGCGGGCGGGGAAGTGGAGCTGAGTCCATGATCAGATCAGCCATTATCTTACTGAGTGGTGGAGCAGGCTCAAGGGGCCATATATTTGCCTACTCCTGTTCCTATTTCTTATGTTCTTATGTTCTTGTAAGACTTCAGGTGGCCTCATTAACAGCAACAGTGATACTTTTACAACCAGTATCTGAACCCGTAGTTGAAATCCCATTTTTGTATTTATTCCCAACTATCTATCATTTTCTACATCATGCCAATACTTCCTGTAGTAATACTCACAGAAAGTCACCAGAAAAAATGGAGGAGTAATTGGTTAATGCCCGACTATGGGCGAGAAGCTGGCACCATGACTGCAGCGCGTGTCCAAAGAGGTTGGCCTGAGGTCTCCTGAAATTGGTCCTCGGGCCTCATTACCATGACACTGGCTAGCTACGTGCACCAATCGGGCTTCCCAATGAAGCTTGCCAGTCAGGCCCACACCGAGATCAGCCATCCTGGAAGCCGAGCTCGGAAATCCTGCTCCCCCTGACTCCACTTTCATGTAAGTAAAAACAATTTCATTTACCTTGAATCCAGTAGTCTCCTGAGGTCCTTAAAAGGACCGTTGGTAAGGCTGCTGTAGAACATGAAAAACTAGTCAGAGATTGCGCAGTGCAAGCTCCACCTAGCTTTCGACTAATTTCAGAGCGAGTCATTAAACAGGTGTTAGATCTATTAGCATACTCGGATGAGACGTTAAACCGAGGCCCTTTCTGCCCTTTCAAGTGGATGTAAAAGATCCCATGGCATTTTTGAACAAGGGCGTCCGCCCAGTGTCCTGGCCAACATTCATCCCTCAACCAACATCACCAACAACAGAGTCATTGGTCATTTATTCCATTGCTGTTTATGGGAGCTTGCTGTGCGCAAATTGGCTACTGTGTTTCCCTACATTACAACAGTAACTACACTTCAAAGGCACTTGATTGGCTGTAAAGCACTTGGGGACGTCCAGAGGTTGTGTGAAAGGCGCTATAGAAATGCAACTTCTTTTTATATGCAAGGGACCTAACGTATTTTTAAGGTAGCCGCCAGGGACGGCTCAATATTACCTGAGCCAAAATCGCAATCAGGCGTATTTCGGGCATCCTTCGGGGTGCAAGATTTAGCTCCGCAAAAATGGTCAATTTTGCCCCCACTTAACATTCAGAAAGTGGTGAAAACTGGGTCCAATTTCTCACGCGATGACTTTATTTTTAAAGAATTTGAAGAACATTCCAGCTATCTCTGGGATTTTCAACTGTTCCATTTACTTAACACCATGCAGCAGCATTCCTGAGGAAAGATGACAGCAGCTCTCTGATCTTCAGACTGCATCTATTTTTGTGACCAGCTGATGTATGGATATTTTAATGATAATAGTTTCAAATTATCTTTCAGTGACCCGCCAGACAGCTCTGTAATTATGCTGCATTTTACAACTTCTCTATTTAAAAAGAGCCTGTGACTCTCCAATGAAAGGAATTATAGATGTATAGTAAAATTAAAGAGGACGTCTTGTAGTCAGTGTTCTATTTAAAAAATTAACTATAAAGGGCCACAATAATCTTACTGTGCTTTTTGTTCTATTTCTTTTGATTTTATTTGATTAACTCGTGAGCTCTGATAATAGTTTAAGGCTGGCTGGAGCCATTGCTGTTTAAAATAGCGGCAGCTCTGGACCCAGCCAGCATCCTTTGCTCTGAGACTATAAAAAGACGCAGAGGAATTCAAGTCTCTCTTTCCCACATTACAACAGTGACTACACTTCAAAAAGTACTTTATTGGCTGTAAAGCCCTTTTAGACGTCCGGTGGTCGTGAAAGGCACCATATAAATGCAAGTCTTTCTTTCTCTGGCCTAGCCATTTTGTTTTATGTTTTGAGTTCATGCACTGTGATACTGCTATAGACACAAATATATTGTAATAAAGTTATTGGAGCATCAAAACAAATTTTACTGCTGTAATATTAATCCTAAACTACAAACATACACAATAAAAACTTTAATTAATGAACATATAGACACTTTCCTTCAGATGGTCTTCCACAATCTATCTTTTCATTTTATTAATTTAACTTCACCTTTTTATAAAAGTTGTAACACACATTCAAACATTTCTATGACATATTTTTCGATCAACTAACCTCTAATTTGCTGATAATTCAGGTTTTCAGGCAATCAAATTACATCATCAAGACACACAGGTTTGCATAGGTTATACAGCACAGAAACAGGCCATTGGGCCCAACCAGTCCATACCGGCGTTTATGCTCCACTCGAGCCTCCTCCCATCTTTCCTCATCTTACTCTGTCAGCATAACCCTTGTGACGTGAATTGGCTAGAATAGACTGGCGAATGATACTTAAAGGGTTGACAGTGGATAGGCAATGGCAGACATTTAAATATCACATGGATGAACTTCAACAATTGTACATCCCTGTCTGGAGTAAAAATAAAACGGGGAAGGTGGCTCAATCGTGGCTAACAAGGGAAATTAGGGATAGTGTTAAATCCAAGGAAGAGGCATATAAATTGGCTAGAAAAAGCAGCAAACCTGAGGACTGGGAGAAATTTAGAATCCAGCAGAGGAGGACAAAGTGTTTAATTAAGAGGGGAAAATAGAGTATGAGAGGAAGCTTACTGGGAACATAAAAAATGACTGCAAAAGCTTTTATAGATATGTGAAGAGAAAGAAATTAGTGAAGACAAACGTAGGTCCTTTGCAGTCAGAATCACGTGAATTTATAATGGGGAACAGAGAAATGGCAGACCAATTGAACAAATACTTTGGTTCTGTCTTCACGAAGGAAGACATGAATAACCTTCCGGAAATACTAGGGGACAGAGGATCTAGCGAGAAGGAGGAACTGAAGGAAATCCTTATTAGTCAGGAAATTGTGTTAGGGAAATTGATGGGATTGAAGGCCGGTAAATCCCCAGCGCCTGATAACCAATGGAAACAACCTTTCTGCCTCTATCTTGTCTATCCCTTTCATGATTTTAAATGTTTCTATAAGATCACCCCTCATCCTTCTGAACTCCAAGGAGTAAAGACCCAGTCTACTCAATCTATCATCATAAGGTAACCCCCTCATTTCTCGAATCAGCCTAGTGAATCGTCTCTGTACCCCTTCCAAAGCTAGTATATCCTTCCTTAAGTAAGGTGACCAAAACTGCACGCAGTACTCCAGGTGCGGCCTTACCAATACCTTATACAGTTGCAGCAACACCTCCCTGCTTTTGTACTCTATCCCTTTCGCAATGAAGGCCAACATTCCATTTGCCTTCCTGATTACCTGCTGCACCTGCAAACTAACCTTTTGGGATTCATGCACAAGGATCCCCAGGTCCCTCTGCACCACAGCATGTTATAATTTCTCCCCATTCAAATAATATTCCCTTTTACTGTTTTTTTTCCCCAAGGTGGATGACCTCACACTTTCCGACATTGTATTCCATCTGCCAAACCTTAGTCCATTCGCTTAACCTATCCAAATCTCCTTGAAGCCTCTCTGAGTCCTCTACACAACCCGCTTTCCCACTAATCTTAGTGTCATCTGCAAATTTTGTTGCACTACACTCTGTCCCCTCTTCTAGGTCATCTATGTATATTGTAAACAGTTGTGGTCCCAGTACTGATCCCTGTGGCACACCACTAACCACTGATTTCCAACCCGAAAAGGACCCATTTATCCCGACTCTCTGCTTTCTGTTCGCCAGCCAATTCTCTATCCATGCTAATACATTTCCTCTGACTCCGCGTACCTTTATCTTCTGCAGTAACCTTTTGTGTGGCACCTTATCGAATGCCTTTTGGAAATCCAAATACACCACATCCATCGGTACACCTCTATCCACCATGCTCATTATATCCTCAAAGAATTCCAGTAAGTTAGTTAAACATGATTTCCCTTTCATGAATCCATGCTGCGTCTGCTTGATTGCACTATTCCTATCCAGATGTCCCGCTATTTCTTCCTTAATGATGGTTTCAAGCATTTTCCCCACTACAGATGTTAAACTAACCGGCCTATAGATACCTGCCTTTTGCCTGCCCCCTTTTTTAAACAGAGGCGTTACATTAGCTGCTCTCCAATCCGCTGGTACCTCCCCAGAGTCCAGAGAATTTTGGTAGATTATAACAAATGCATCTGCTATAACTTCCGCCATCTCTTTTAATACCCTGGGATGCATTTCATCAGGACCAGGGGACTTGTCTACCTTCAGTCCCATTAGTCTGTCTAGCACTACCTCCCTAGTGATAGTGATCATCTCAAGGTCCTCCCTTCCCACATTCCTATGACCAGCAATTTTTGGCATGGTTTTTGTGTCTTCCACTGTGAAGACGGAAGCAAAATAATTGTTTAAGGTCTCAGCCATTTCCACATTTCCCATTATTAAATCCCCCTTTTCATCTTCTAAGGGACCAACATTTACTTTAGTCACTCTTTTCCGTTTTATATATCTGTAAAAGCTTTTACTATCTGTTTTTATGTTTTGCGCAAGTTTACCTTCATAATCTATCTTCCCTTTCTTTATTGCTTTTTTAGTCATTCTTTGCTGTTGCTTAAAATTTTCCCAATCCTCTAGTTTCCCACTAACCTTGGCCACCTTATACGCATTGGTCTTTGATTTGATACTTTCCTTTATTTCCTTGGTTATCCACGGCTGGTTATCTCTTCTCTTGCCGCCCTTCTTTTTCACTGGAATATATTTTTGTTGCGCATTATGAAAGAGCTCCTTAAAAGTCCTCCACTGTTCCTCAATTGTGCCACCGTTTAGTCCTTGTTTCCAGTCTACTTTAGCCAACTCTGCCCTCATCCCACTGTAGTCCCCTTTGTTTAAGTATAGTACGCTCGTTTCTGACATAACTTCCTCATCCTCAATCTGTATTACAAATTCAACCATATTGTGATCACTCATTCTGAGAGGATCTTTTACGAGGAGATCGTTTATTTTTCCTGTCTCGTTACACAGGACCAGATCCAAAATGGCTTGCTCCCTTGTAGGCTCTGTTACATACTGTTCTAAGAAACAATCCCGTATGCATTCTATGAATTCCTCCTCCAGGCTACCCCCTGCGATTTGATTTGACCAATCGGTATGTAGGTTAAAATCCCCCATAACTACTGCCGTTCCTTTTTCACATGTTCTGATCATGCCACTTGACTCTCCGACCCATGGCTCGATGTATATTCCTTTGTCTATTTTTTTCTCCCTCCCTCTGTGAAGCACCCCGGGATGCTTTCTACATTACAGGTGCTATCTAAACACATGTTGTTGTTCTTGATATGATGTAAGCTGCTTCATAGCTCCAAACAAACCACGGAGGAAAAGGTGGAATTTCTACTTGGAAACCTGATCGGACTAAATAACTCGCAATTATTTACACTACATAGTATGCTGCACATTCACACGAGAAATAGAGTGAAGACACTGGTCGAGATTTTCTGCCTTTGCCCTTGCCAGCTAGCGGTTTCTGTGCAAAGTCTTGGGCTGGTGAGCCCAGAAGTGCAAAATCTTGGTCCAGTAACACAGAACACTAGGAGGAGCAGATAGCAATATCTAGCACCAATCCAAGTTGTCCTATATAAGTTTCTTCCAAGTTCAAAGATTTTCTTCACATTTTCAACCCCCTGAATTTGCATTTAGTTCAGCTCACGTTGACACAAATTGAATGCTATCCCACTAGGTTTCTATGGAGGCTGTTCTCTCGCAGTTAATTTACTGGGTGGTCTCAATTCCAAAAAGTAGATGATAACAAGGAAAAACACTTTGCAAACCCAGCTTGTCCCATTATTGAGGCTAAAGAACCTTGACTCGGACAAAAGATTCTACCCATCTCATGTTTTAGTGGCCAACAATCCATCTAATCACCGTTTAGTCAGCCCTCGATTGGAATGATTTTAACAAGTTCATTCTCATCGATCGCTGTCTTATTCTCTAAGTTAAGGGCCCTTAAGTTCTATTTGATGCCCTCCAATGATTTTTCAGTAGTAAATGCACTGATGTGGAACCGACCTATGCAAATCAGGAAGCTCCTAGGTTCAATCTTTAGCTTGTGCTGAATTAGCTGACATAACCTTGGGCAGTGGTTAGGGTGTTGTAATTTGTCTTAAAGAATGGCAAGATACCAGACCTAGCTTGTTCTCCTTTCCTGCCACCAGCCTCTTGGGCATCCCTCCCTCATTTCACCCCAGCATTGTCAGTAGTGCCTTTAGCCACCTCGGCCCAGTGCTCTGTTATCTCTCCTTAAATCTTTTGGTTGCTCCACTTCCCTCTCCTTCTTTAAGACCTTCCTAAAACCCATCTCTATGACAAACTTTTGATCATCCTTCCTAATCTCTTCTTGATTGGCCTGGCATCTTTTTTTTTGTTCTTTCTCGGCCCTTCGTGAAGCACCTTGGGAGGTGTTTTGACCCAAAAATGCAAGATACTGTTGTTGTTTTTTGATATCTCCATATTTCTCTTCTCCTGCCTTCCCATTTTTGGGCAGATATACTGTACGCCTGATATCATTTCTGGCAGGACCTCACGGTATAGCACTGGGTGATGGGGAACTGGTGGAATGGCTCCCTGCCTGATTCCCCTTTCCCACCCGTCTCAGGCCCACCCAAAGTCAGGCGGAATGGGAGAGGGGAATCTGCCCTCATGTGCATAGGAATGTCAGTCAGAACTGGTGACATCCACAGGCAAATGGCCTGCTGATGCTGCCTGGGCTCAAACATGAAGATTGGCCACTTGGTCCATGCACTGAGGGACTGCTGGCACCTGACAACTGTACTCCAGCAACAAGCAGTACCTGGAGAAGAGGAGGTGAGAAAATTGGAGGGGGGGGGGGGAAAGAGATATACAAAGCAGCTTCACAGCCGAGCTCTCTACCAGCATAAGTGAATGGGCAAATAAGGCCAATGAGAAGACATGCGAGTTTTCTTCAGAAATCAGATTAGAGGAAGTAACTTTCCATAATTTCAACTACCTCAGTCTTTACACCAAGAGTCTGCAGTGCAGCAAGACACGGAGTACATATAAGTAACAGCTCTTGTTCCACTGTATAACGTTAGAGCCAGCAGGAAGGAACATCTAACATTAATCTAGTTAGATAAGGCACAGATGCCACAAGTTTCCAGTGAGCTGATGACTCATGGGAATGTGCAGCCTCACACAAGAAAGGAAATAGTTTGTTGTCATGGATACTTAATTAAATGGTTGCTTATTAAAAACCTACAGTAGCATCCTGATGTGATACTTGCAGTGTATCTCAGTACTAGGATTTCCGAAGCCTCCATATCAATATCATCTGTCAACATCAACATCCTATTTACCAGTGTGTACTTAATATTGAATGAATTCTAATGGCAGTGTCATGTGAGGCGAACACTGCCCAAAGTAAGCCTAGTGTTTTATTGAAGGGAATTTATCATTACAACAACAATTTTCAGATGAGTGTATGGCAGTTGGAACATCCACAAGAACATTCCGGCCTAGAAACTCAATGGTGCCACACCCATTTCTCGGGTGCCAATCAAGATACTTGTCTGATTTTGCCTTGAAGATATCCAAGTGACTTGCCACTACAAATCCCTTGTTGAACTGTTCCAATAACCAACTACCCAGTCAGTAATGTTTCCTTAAATCTCATTTGAATCCACCTCTTCCCACCTTAAACTCGTGTCCCCTCATTAAGCTGTCTTGTGCATATATCGTTGTGGCTCAGTGGGTAGCATACTCGCCTCTGAGTCAGAAGGTTGTGGATTCAAGTCCCACGCCAGAGACTGGAGCATATAAAAAGTCTAGGCTGACACTCCAGTGCAGTGCCGAGGGAGTGCTGCACTGTCATAGGTGTCGTCTTTTGGATGAGATGTTAAACCTCTCAGGTGGACGTAAAAGATCCCATGGCATTATTTTGAAGAAGAGCAGGGGAGTTATCCCCGGTGTCCTGACCAATAGTTATCCCTCAATCAACATAAAAAAACAGATTATCTGGTCATTATCGCATTGCTGTTTGTGGGAGTTTGCTGTGTGCAAGTTGGCTGCTGCGTTTCCCACATTACAACAGTGACTGCACTCCAAAAGTACTTCATTGGCTGTAAAGTGCTTAGAGATGTCCGGTGACAGGCACTATATAAATCTTTCTTTAAGTCTTTATATAATAGACCTGACTGATGATCCATGTCTCAGAGCCTCAGAACACTTCAATAATATCCCCCTCCGTCTTCCCCTTTCCAATGAGGATTCCCAGATCCTTGAGTCTATTTATTTTTTAACCCTCTTATTATTGTAGAAACTCTTTTTTTGTACGTTTTCCAGTTCAGCAGCATAATTTCATAAGAACATAAGAAATAGGAGCAGGAGTAGGTCATACGGCCCCTTGAGCCTGCTCCGCCATTTAATACGATCATGGCTGATCCGATCAGGGACTCAGGTCCACTTCACTGCCTGCTCCTCATAACCCCTTATTCCCTTATCATTTAAGAAACTGTCCATCTCTGTCTTAAATGTATTCAATGTCCCAGCTTCCACAGCTCTCTGAGGCAGCGAATTCCACAGATTTACAACCCTCTGAGAGAAGAAATTTCTCCTCATCTTAGTTTTAAATGGGCGGCCCCTTATTCGAAGATCATGACCCCTAGTTCTAGTCTCCCCCATCAGTGGAAACATCTTCTCTGCATCCACCCCGTCAAGCCCTCTCATAATCTTATACGTTTCGATAAGATCACCTCTCATTCTTCTGAATTCCAATGATTAGAAGCCCAACCTACTCAACCTTTCCTCATAAGACAACCCCCTCAACTCCGGAATCAACCGAGTGAACCTTCTCTGAACTGCCTCCAAAGCAAGTATATCCTTTCATAAATATGGAAACCAAAACTGCACACAGTTTCCTAAGTGTGCGTTCCAGAACTCCACATGATATTCTAGGTGGAGCCTGACTAAAGCTCGGAATAATGGTAGGATTATTTCCTTCCATCTACTTTCAATTCTTCTTTTTATGCAACATTTATTTGACAGGAAATTTTCCACCTTCCCAGCCCTGGGCTTCCCTCCTATTCCCCTCAACCACGATCCCCTCCCAACCCTCCTCCTAACTGCTTATCGGAGTGCCGGGGTCCATTCCATTGTGTCTTCAGTACTGGCTTTAATGTAAAACCATAATGGCTGAGTCAAAAAGAAATCAACAGACCGCCAGAGTGACTGATAGGTCATGTGATTCATTGAAACGGCATTTCTGGACTAAAAACATTCTTCACTCAAAGGGTTGTGAATGTCTGGAATTCTCAACCTCAGAGGGCTGTGGATGCTCAGTCGTTGAGTATATTCAAGACAGAGGTCGATAAATTTTTGGATACTAAGGGAATCAAAGAATATGGGGACAGTGCAGGAATGTGGAGCTGAGGTAGAAGATCAGCTGTGAATTTAGTGAATGGCGGAGCAGGCTCGAGGGGCCGAATGGCCTACTCCTGCTCCCATTTCTTATGTTCTTATCTGCAATACCTGCTGCTTTCACAAATAACAACTTACACTTGTATTGCATCTTTAACATAGCAAAAGGACACAAGGTGCTTCATGGTTTGTGGACGGGGGGGGGAGGGGGAGCGATGGCACTGAACAGGGGTTGAGAGAATAGTTAGGGCAAATTATTGAAATTAAGGTTGGAACAATAATTTTTGAAAAGAATTTTGAAAATGGGGAGAGAGATCCCAAGACGGAGCGCTTTAGGAAAACAATTCCAGGGACACATTGGAGGCCGGTGTTGGAACAGTGCAGGGTGCTCGATGGGACTGAGAAATTGTAGAGCAAGATCACAGAGGGATCTGCGGTCTAAAGTGAGGATTTACAAAAACAATAATCTAGGTGCAAGGGAGCACGTGTAGCTTATCTCAGTTAGCAGTCTAGGGAGAAATGGAATCAGTGGATGAGATCTAAAGGTTTTGGCAAGATTTCTTTGCTCGTTTCTATCCCTATGGTTTATTTTTTAATTGTAGTAACTCTTTTTTTTGTCCGTTTTCCAGTTCAGCTGCATCATTTCCGAAGTGTGCATTCCAGAACACCACATAATATTCTAGGTGGAGCCTGTCTAATGCTCTGAATAATGGTCGGATTATTTACTTCCAACTATTTTCAATTCTTCTTTTTATGCAACATCTATTTGACAGGAAATTTTCCACCTTCCCTGGGCTTCCCTCCCATTCCCGTCAACCACGATTCCTTCCCAACCCTCCTTCTAACTGCTTATTGGAGTCGGTACCGAGCTGGAGAAAGTTTGGGATCACAACTTGATACCAGACAGGTAGTCAGTCAGCATAGCAACAGTCGTGGCCTCAAGGGTGATGGTGGAGAGGTAAGGCTAGGTGTAAAACGTCTCACTAGAAGGGATTACGTTCACCCAGAATCCAAAGGAATCATTTATAGTTCTCGGAAAGAGGCGAGGCCCTTGAAACCTTTCATTTTGCACTGCTTACATCCTCAGGTATCTAGTAGCACTATCTTCTGATCAGCCAATAACCTACAGTGACACATTCCGACTTGCTGACAGGAAACGAACTCCGCCATGTTCAATTGATCTCAATTCCACTTTGCAGCTTTCTCGCAGTGTCCCTCAATCCCCCTTTCTCAAGAAAAATATCTTGATGTCTATTGAAACCATTTGTACAATGTATCAATACCCTTATCTGTTGTGTGAAATATTCGGTGGGAATTCCATACCTACAAGTCAAATTGGTCTGATACCATTTGGCCCACTCACCTCACCCCATCATTCAAGGCTTGCCCAGACCTTATTCACCTGCCTTGCTGTCAAGCCAGCACCCTTTTACTCTCTGCTGAATTAAAAATCTTTCCACTTCCTTCGTCAACATTTCAACTTAATCTGCTTTCACTGTATAACATGGGACAGCAGTCTATCCTATAAATTAACTCAATGTGTGATGTAATGGACAACATTGATGTGAAATCACTTAATAAGGTTTATTTATATTTGTCAGTTAAAGTGCTTCAATTACATGTTAAAGTTAGCTGAAAAATATAGCTTTAAATGTCCTAGTTCCCAGTACTGAAATGTATGTTTTTAGAAAGCCTAGGCTCTGCTGTTAAAGTCATCTGGCTGCCCTTCAACTTTTAAGTGAAGTTTATGTTAAGTACATCATAACTTGCTGTCTACAATCCACCCCCAACAATACACCTTCGGCCCAATCTCAGAAACGTTCCCTCCCCTGCACCAGGCTGATAATTCCATTTCGCACATTAGCCATTCTCTGCCTCCTCTGATTGCAATTGCCAATTTAGGGTTAATCAGGGCAGGCCTGTGCTGTTGGCTCTCATCCACGAGGAACCAGGTTGAGATTTATCAAAACCCATTTTGCACTGCACCCTTACGGTCAGCATAGACCTTCAACTCACCAGTCGGGATTGGATTCGTCCCTGAGGTGAAAGAGCAGTGAGCTCTACAACACCCAATCTAAAATCAGCACATTTTATCTCAACTATCTTATGCAGATAAAAATAAACTTCTCCTACATTGAATTCTATTGTCCTGTAACTGTTGACCTTGCAGTACATGGTCTTGTCTTCCCCAATAGAATGGTTCAGGCTAACATACTCAGGACACAACAGCGTGATCCAGAATATTTAAAATATCTGTCAGGGCGCAAGAACAATTTAGTTAAGATGTTTGCTTCGGAACTGGTTATTGTATAGTGTACAGACTGTGTGAATAAAGGAGAATTTCCTGTTTCATTGTGGCATACCACAGCATTGCTGAAAGGAAACTGAAGGTCACATTGTGCAAGTTAACGTTGTGACAAGTAGAAAAACATCATTTAGGGGAAGGAAGAGAGGACACTTTGGATTGAAAGCATTAGAATTTGCCTCTGAAGTTTTACAGCGGACATATCTCACCTTAATTATCTTCTTATTGATAACCACCATGATTTTCCAAGTAATAATTCCCTGCTTTAAAATCTTACTTTGGCAACTGAGAGCAGATAAATTTCAAAAGTCCCCTTAGCCACCAGGGCTGACATCTGTTCCACACCCTCTTGCTGCTTTAAACGTGCACTTTGCACAGACTGAAATAAAATGTCTCCTGTGCAGCAAGACTTGAACCCATGATCTTCCAGCTAGGAGGTGACAGTATCTCGTGTGGACAGATTTTCACCAGTGTCACTGGCGTTTTGACATCCCTGACGTTCCACACATCTGCTGCTCATGGCTTCTTTGCACTGATTTGCTCTTGCTTGAGATTCAAGCATTTTCAGAATCAGTAAAGTCACCACTATTAAACGGTTGAAAAGGTATACTACCACTTCTAGATTGACGCATTTGTTTGAAAGGGGAGGTGGCTCAGTGGCACAGGATGTTGGTATAGATATCATCATCCATCATAGGCGGTCCCTCGAACGAGGATGACTTGTTTCCACACCAAAAGGGATGAGTTCACAGATGTTTCAATGAAGGAGGTGCGACGAATGTTTGGTGTGGAGGTGTGGTGAGAGATCATGGCGGAGGTGCGACGAATGTGGTATAGATAATAGGGATGTCAACTCTCCAGGATTGTCCTGGAGGCGCCAGGAATTAAAGATTCATCTCTTGGACACTGCTGTGAGCAACCCAGGAGCAAAATCATATGGGCTTTAAAACAAATGAAGTGGGGTTTTTTTGTTTTCTTTGAACACTTTAATTTATTAATTATAAAAATATTGGCTGATGGGAGCAAAACCTGTTTGAGTGGGCGGGGCAGTTGGCGTCGGGAGGTCATGTGACGAAACCTCCAGGAATATGTCCGATCAGAGTTGGCAACCCAAAGAGAGAGTAGCAATGGCAGATCTCTGAGCGATAACCTCATTCCTACTCCAGTAGCCAGCAGTCGGTGTGTAACACAGAGGACAGAGAAATTAGTTACAGAATTTTGATTCAGGAATTCTCCTTACAGTAGAGAAGGTCGAGAGCAGATTTGATAGAAGTGTTCAAAGTCATGAGAGGTCTAGACAGAGTAGATAGAGAGGAACTGTTCCCATTGGCGGAAGGGTTGAGAACATGAGGGCACAGATCTAATGTAATTGGCAAAAGAACCAAAGGTGACATGAGGACAAACCTTTTTACTCAGCGAGTGGTTATGATCTGGAATGCACGGCCTGAAAGGGTGGTGGAGGCAGACTCAATCATGGCTTTCAAAAGGAAGTTGGATAAGTTCCTGAAGGAAAAGCATTTGCAGGGCTACAGGGAAAGGGCGGGGGAGTGGGACTAGCTGAAGTGCTCTTGCAGAGAGCCGGCATGGGCTCGACGGGCTGAATGGCCTCCTTCTGTGCTGTAACTATTCTGCGATTTACATTTTGGCATTCAGCCACCAAACTGACTGCCTGTGCTGTTGTGCTTCACTGGGATGCACTTTTGCATTTAAAAAATTGTATTTTCTAGTTTATTATTCCCAATCATTTCTGTTCACATTGAGTGGCTGAATGAAGGATTAAATGGGCTGTGGTAGAAGGAATATTAAATGTTGCTTTTTATGTCAGCTTGGCTCAGTTGGTAGCACTCTCACCTCGGAGCCACAAGGTCACGGCTTCAAGTCTCCCTCCAGGACTTGGGCGCATGATCTAGACTGACACTTCAGTGCAGTGCGGAGCGAGTGCTGCATTGTTGGGGTGTTTTTCTTTGGATGCGATGTTAAACCGATTCCCTCTTTGCACATTGGACATTGAAGAGCCTATGGAACTAGGTGAAGAAGAATAGGGAATATTCCTAGTGTCTTGGTCAACATTCCTCATTCAACCAACTCAAAATAATTAGATTATCTGTTTTCTTTAATCGACCAGATGTTCATCACTTTTTATACAAAATGACGTTCCTGGCATCAGTCCTGTTTGAACCTGTGTCCTTTTGTCCTATTCTCACAGTTTACCTTGAAGTAATTTTCGGGATCTACTTTGTCTGTTCACTTTCTTATATGAGGTCACTCTTTTCAGGACTGAAAGTTTCTCCAATGTTTTCCCACACCTCAGTCCTATGATGCTGGGGATAGCCTTATGGCTCCAGGGCTTGAATATCTATTGGTGACTAAAACTAGATGCACTACTCAAGACATGGTTTGACCAGAGCACTATTCAGTTCCAGCAGGACTGTTTCCTACTTGTATTCTATGATTTTGGCCATGGAGTAAAGAATTCTATTGGTTGTTGCTCCACAGTGGTTGGGCTTCTTGAGTGTGAAGTCTAAGATCCTTGGACTTCTATCTATTCCACGTTTAGCTATTTCAGCAACATTCATGGAGTACTTATGTCATAAGAACATAAGAAATAGGAGCAGGAGTAGGCCATTTGACCCCTCAAGTCTGTTCCACCATTCAATAAGATCATGGCTGATCTGATCTTGGCCTCAACTCCACTTTCCTGCCTGTTCCACATAACCCTCGACTCCCCTGTAGTTCATATACCTGTCTATCTCCGCCTTGACTATATTCAATGACTCAGCCTCCACAGCTCTCTAGGGTAGAGAATTCCAAAAATTCACGACCTTCTGAGAGAAGAAATTCCTCCTCATCTCCATCTTGAATGGTCATCTGTTGATCCTCCCTGTGCGCAATACTGTGCGCTCATTGCACTTCAAGGTAGCTCATAATATGTGAAACACTTTGAGTCGTGATAAGGTGCTCGACAAATGCAAGTATTTTTTTTCCATTTATAGAAACCCTGATATACAGAAAATAATTTTGTAGCACACAATGTGCCTGAGATTCTGGAGGGTGGGTCACTCTACTGGCAGAAGATTAACATACTGGATCCGCAGTCCGCTCTCGTACTCGGCTGTAGACCCCATCCCAAATTGCAGGGAGGGGAGTAATTTACATGGTTGGAGTTGGCTGCCAGTGCCTTCAAGGATCCTTCAGCAGCACCTACCCGAATCTGGCCTTATAACAAGAACAGCCCACAGCCACTTTGCCTGAGGCACCCCCGGGCATTTTGGGACAAAGGTTAAAATAAACTTCGGAATATTCGGCTCCAGAAAGTGGAGCCTTACCTCCAGGTTCTGAGGCCTTCTAAAAGGCCTCAAAAAGAGTGAGTCCTGCAGAAGTTTTTTAAGGGCGTAATGGGTGGCAGTCCCATGATAGTCTGGGAACCTCTTGACGTGGAGGTGTGCAGGTGGATTCACCAACAGCTGCTCTTTACCAGAAAATGGCTGGAGTGAAAAAACACGGCAACGAAACCGAGTTCTGCCCCAAATTCCAGCTGCAGGTGGCTGATCCACCTGCTCTACACCCTTTATCCGGGCCAGAAATTTTGGGATCTATGGCTACAATTTCACCTACTGAGGCGGGAACAAGGCGGGCAACGTCCGTAGTGAGGTCCCATCCCAATCTGTACAAGTCATTTTACGATGATTAGGCTGGTTAAGCCCGCCCTGTGAGGTTACCGGCCAATTAAAAGGAAGCAGTTCTGATGATATCATTTGATGATACGTCATCAGCCGGCTTCCTTAAAGGGACCACGCGCAAAGTGATTTTGACAGTTGTGCTGGCAGTGTTCTGCAGCATTTAGCACCGCACAGGGAGGTTCTCTTCCCTTCCAAAGAGCAGAAGAGACCTCCCCAGGACACCAACGCAGCCTGGTTACACATTGCACGAGGGCACAAGCAGGGATGTGGTCAGGAGGAGCTGGCTGCAGTGGCGCAAACCTTTCAATGATCTCAGTAGATCACGAAACGTTACTGCAAAGCCACACTCAACCTCATCCTCCTGTGCCACTCATCACATCCCCATCACACTGCTTTCCCTACCCTACTCCTGCACATCCTTACTCACACCAACTTACCCTGCACCTCCGCCCATCCCTCTCTTCTACTTACATTATCATATCCCCATCTCACTAGCCACCCCTCACACTCACCCTTATCCTAGACCCATGGGTGTTTTCACCAATGTTCCTGTAAAGTTTATGTTAATGTGTTGTCAAACATTGAAATCTTTATTATCAACACTTTGATGTTGGACAGATTTGTGCACACCTTTGGAAGTGGCTTAGTGAGTTGCAGTGGAAGGTGAGACATAAGGGTACCCCCACAATCCTGATGAGTGTGAACGGATTGACTTGGCCATTGTAAGGATGCTTTGTGCTGTTGGTGTGGAGTGGTGCCAATCTGGTGCATCATATGGCAGCATCAAGTGAAGTCAATCTGGCCATGGTGAGGCCATCCCTGGTCTTCTGGTCAGCAATGTCGTCAGATGCTGATGCTCTGTGTCCTGTGCAGCATCTCAAAATCTAAAGGTGAGCTTAAAATAGTTTTTTCAATGCCAGTTAATAAGCCCTTAATCTAAATTGCCTCCCCTGCCACTTGGTGTCGGGTCTGTTCAGCGCTGTCAGACCCGACACCTGGGACTAGCATGGATTCATAGAAACATAGAAACATAGAAATTAGGTGCAGGAGCAGGCCATTCGGCCCTTCGAGCCTGCACCGCCATTCAATAAGATCATGGCTGATCATTCACCTCAGTACTCCTTTCCTGCTTTCTTTCCATACCCCTTGATCCCTTTGGCCGTAAGGGCCATATCTAACTCCCTTTTGAATATATCTAACGAACGGCCTCAACAACTTTCTGCGGTAGAGAATTCCACAGGTTAACCATTCTTTGAGTGAAGGAGTTTCTCCTCATCTCGGTCCTAAATGGCATACCTCTTATTCTTAGACTGTGATCCCTGGTTCTGGAACTCCCCAGCAACGGGAACATTCTTCCTGCCTCTAACCTGTCCAATCCCATCAGAATTTTATATGTTTCTATGAGATCCCCTCTCATTCTTTTAAATCCCAGTGGATACAAGCCCAGTTGATCCAGTCTCTCCTCATATGTCAGTCCTGCCATCCCGGGAATCAATCTGGTGAACCTTCACTGTACTCCCTCAATAGCAAGAACGTCCTTCCTCAGATTAGGAGACCAAAACTGAACACAATATTCCATGTATGGCCTCACCAAGGCCCTGTACAACTGCAGTAGACCTTCTTGCTACTATACTCAAATCCTCTAGCTATGAAGGCTAACAAGCCATTTGCCTTCTTCACCGCCTGCTGTACCTGCATGCCAAACTTCAATGGCTGATATACCATGACACCCAGGTTTCAGTGCACCTCCCCTTTTCCTAATCTGTCGCCATTCAGATAATATTCTGTCTTCCTGTTTTTCCCCCCAAAGTGGAAAACCTCACATTTATCCACATGATACTGAATCTGCCATGCATTTGCCCACTCACCTAACCTGTCCAAATCACCCTGCAGCCTCTTAGCATCCTCCTTACAGCTCACACCGCCACCCAGCTTAGTGTCATCTGCAAGCTTGGAGATATTACACTCAATTCCTTCATCTAAATCATTAATGTATATCGTAAATAGCTGGGGTCCCAGCACTGAGCCCTGCGGCACCCCACTAGTCACTGCCTGCCATTCTGAAAAGGACCCGTTTATCCCGACTCTCTGCTTCCTGTCTGCCAACCATTTCTCTATCCACGTCAGTACATTACCCCCAATACCATCTGCTTTTAATTTTGCACACCAATCTCTTGTGTGGGACCTTGTCAAAAGCCTTTTGAAAGTCCAAATACACCACATCCACTGGTTCTCCCTTGTCCACTCTACTAGTTACATCTTCAAAAAATTCTAGGAGATTTGTCAAGCATGATTTCCCTTTCATAAATCCATGCTGAGTCGGACCGATCCTTCACTGCTTTCCAAATGCGCTGCTATTTCATCTTTAATAATTGATTCCAACATTTTCCCCACCACCGATGTCAAATTTCACAGCTGACCCGTCTCCAATCCTTCCTCTCAGCGCTGGTAAATTCCAGCTGATGTGTTAATCAGAATTCAACTGTACAGACTCTCAAAAATGAAATTAACTGGGCAAAAGCTATTTTAATATATTTACACTGTAATTATAAATGGGATTATTTTCCATTATTAGCTTCTATAAATACTGTCACACCATAAAATTTTAAGCAGGAAGCCTTGTACAGTATAGTAGAGTATTAATTATTCTTGTAAGTATATGGAACTAGCAACGAGTCTTACTGAAATTAACTACATGTTACAAATCCTGCTATATTTGTCTTGCATGGAGACATACATAACTACAATACAAGCCAGGAGCAGACATCATTTTGAAGTCCATGAGTATACGATTATGAGCCTGCACCATGATTTGTACAGTAAGCCTTCATTTCACCGTATTAGTAACATCACTGTTTGAAGTACACATAAATTATAATTAGGGACATGGTTGCCTGTGTGCCCTGAAAATTAAAAGCGTTTAGAAATGTACAAATGCTGCAGTTCATTTTCTGAGCACTCAGAAATATTTTCTGTATGGGTTCCTTATGATATTATGCCTCTTACTTTCCACCATGTTCCAATGCTGTTTCTAGGAAGAGGATCAGAGAGACATGGAAAAGCAAACGTTCTCTGGACCTGTAGCCATGTTTCATTGAAATCATGTTCAAGAAGCCACACTTCCCTTCGGTACTGATTTCACAGTTCCCCAGGCTTCTGCTCGTTACTAATCTCCTTACTTTATCAGGAGTTGTGCTTACTTCTTCAACTCCTGCACTACAACTGGCCAAACCAGGAGTACTATGGATGGAATTTGTATGAACGCAGGAGACACACACGGATGGAGAGAAAAAAAGGAGGAAAGGAATTGCAGAATAATTCATAATATAACAAGATGAGAAAAACATAATTGTGACTTGTTTTTATGTCCAGAATTTATCCAGCCCTGTGGTACCATTGGGTATGGATAGAAGAATGATTTAAGCAGAATTAAATCTATATATTTTAAGCATAAAGGAGATCAGTATTAATCAGTAAGACAAGTAACAATGGTTAATGATTCTGTGGACAGGTGAATGCGTTCTAAACCTTTGACCAGTGTTTTCTTAAAACAGACAATCTAAATAATCTGATTAAATGCAATACTGGCTTCAACGGAAACAAAAAATGGGGAGAGGTGTTTAACGGATGGTCGAGCAGATATCATCCAAAGTCAAACTTAAGCCCAACATGTTTGTAAAGGTCAGGAACTAACTCCAGTAAATAGGCAATTTGCTTACTTCCTCCCCACCTTTCCTGAAAGCACTCATTCTAGCTGGGCTACAATCTCACCATTACCAGCAGGTAGTGGCTGTACCTCATTACTCACTCAACTAGTTATTTTACATAAGAACCTAAGAAATCATTGCTGGAGTAGGCCATTTGGCCCTTTGAGCCTGCTCCACCATTCAACAAGATCATGGCTCATCTTCGACCTCAACTCCACTTTCCTGCACTATCCCCATATCCCTTAATTCTCTCAGTTCCCAAAAATCTATCGACCTCTATCTTGAATATACTCAACGACTGAGCATCCACAGCTCTCTGGGGTAGAGAATTCCAGATTCACAGCCCTCTGAGTGAATAAATTTCTCCTCATCTCAGTCCGAAATGGCCGACCCCTTTCATATGTGATATTAGATAGTGAATGTCAACAGGTTAATGAATGTCATGCCACAGTCAAACCCAATCCTACCACACAAGTACTTTTTCCAGCTGGAGTTCCGAGATAGTAATCAGGCTCAGGAACCACTTTCACCTGAGGTCAGGCACATTGTGGCCAATCATATCTACCCAACTGCAGCCTCCATTGAGATCGGTTAACTCAGCACAGGAAGGGAATCAAACCCAGGACTTTCTGGTCTGTATGCCTTACCACTACACCAGGCGGTAGCTATCAGCCGTGGCTCAGTTGGTAGCACCCTCACCTGAGTCAGAAGGCCATGGATTCAAGTCCTACTCTTAGGGCTAGAATTTCCCTAACCTGTTTTTCTGGTGCCCTCACCCGAGGTGCGGCGTTTTTGTCCGCCTCCAAGCGCGCCGAAAAAAGACGTCAGTATTCTGGCTGCTCCCCAGCCTCTCTTCGATCGTGGCGCAGCGTGGCTCAATGGATTGGGGGCGGAGCCAGGTCCCGGCACTGAAAACAGTGCCGGGACCTCTGCACATGCGCACTAGAGTCTGCGCGCATGTGCAGTAGCTCCTGGCAGGCCGTTTCTGCAAACGCGCGCTGCAGGCTGTGTGGGAGGGGCCCGAAGCACACCGCCCCTAGCCCTGGTCGAATGGGCTCCCTCATTGGCGGCCAGAGTGTGCTTTGCAGGCTGTGTCAACTCTGACCTGATTGGAAAACTCCTGAAGAGTTTCTGGGGGGTCTGGGTTTGTAACTCTCGACCAGATGAACCGGGGATTCATGCGGGTGTTTGATGCCATGTCGGACATGAGTCTAGACGTGCCAAACTCTTACAGGATTCTGAAGGGGTTTGTGGACCATTGTCATCACCAAAGCCCTCCAAGATCAGTGCCCCAAATGTGAAGCCAGGCCCCTTGTGAATGAGGATGGGAGTAACTGCGTCGCGCAGGCAGCCCAGTAAGCGGCCCCGACAGCAGGAACAGATGCGCCTGAGCCGAAGGAACGTCCACCGTATCTCAGGCGAACAAGATCCTCAGGATACTGAAGTCCAAGGGGCTGGCTCCAGACCTTCCTGAGGATTTGTACCATTTGATCAAGAGGGTACCTCCACCTACCCCTCCCCTCCTCTCCCTCCCTTTTCTCCTCCTCCCCTCTCTCCCCTGCCTCCCCTCTCTCTCATCCCTCCTCCCCTCTCTCCCCTGCCTCCCCTCTCTCTCATCCCTCCTCCCCTCTCTCCCCCCCTCCTCCCCTTTCTCCCCCCTCCTCACCCCCCTAGTCCTGGCCGAATGGGCTCCCTCATCGGCGGTCCGCTGTGTTCCCTAAGGTAGGACTTCTCTTTTTTATTTGTTATTTACTGATTTATTTTGGTGCTTTAGGGGCAGGGTTCCTTCTATTTTTTTATTTGTTATTTATTGATTGCTTATTATTTTGGTCTTGGTGCTTTAGGGGCAGTGTTCCTTCTATTTTATTTGTTATTTAATTGTTTATCACTTTTTGTACTTTGTTTGGTGCTTGGTGGTGCTTTAAATATAGTTACTTGCGCCAATTCCTTAACTGGAAGTAAGGTCTTTCTGTGCAGACAAAAGTGGTCACATACGCTGCCCTAAGTTAGTTTAGCACAACTTTTTTTGGGCCAAATTGGCATAAATGGTGTAAGTGGTTGGGAATGCCCCCTTTTGAAAAAAAAACTGACCTAACAAAAAATCTAACTAACTCACTTACACTGGCGAAAATTAAATGGCCATATTTGCAACTAAAAAGATACACCAGAAAAATCAAGTTACACCAAAAAAAAAACGGTGCAACTCATGGGGAAATTTGGGCCCAGAGTCTTGAGCACAAAAATCTAGGCTGACATTCCAGTGCAGTGCTGAGGGAGCGCTGTACTGTCGCAGGTGCCGTCTTTTGGATGAGACATTAAACCGAGACCCCGTCTGCTCTCTCAGGTGGACGTAAACGATGCAATGGCATTATTTCGAAGAAGAGCAGAGGAGTTATCCCCGGTGTCCTGGACAATATTTATCTCTCAAACAATATAACAAAAACAGATTATCTGGTCATTTTCACATTGCTGGTCATGGGAGCTTGCTGTGCGCAAATGGCTGCCGCTACAACAGTGACTTCAGTTCAAAAATACTTAATTGGCTGTAAAGCTCTTTGGGACATCCGGTGGTCATGAAAGGCACTATATAAATGCAAGTCTTTCTTTCTTAACCCACTAGGCCACCAAAAGAGCTACCAGTTCTATTGTAAAGTGATGGACGTACTGTGGTACTATGTCTTAATGCCTCCATGGAATTAGACCATACCAAAACCCATGAAATAAACAAGTGGATGCTTCAAATTCTTGACGGACTACAAACTGGGTCGATTGTTGATGTGTAACATATTGAGCTATCTCACTTTACTGAGGATCAGTCTCAACTAGTAACTCCGAGCTCTGTTTGAGTGATAACTCTGAGGACCTGACAAATTGATAACATTGAAATGCATTCATTTGGAAGAAAGAGCATCAACGACTGCAGTCAAAAGAGTATCAGATTTGGCATCTGCAACTCAAATGTGCTGTTACTAAAATACATAGAATTATATAGTATTTACAGCACAGAAACAGGCTATTCTGCCCAACTGGCTCGTGCCGGTGTTTATGCTCCATGTGAGCCTCCTCCCACCCCTCTTCACTGAACCCTATCAGCATAACCATACAGTACATGAATGGTGTGCCAAAGCAAAAGGTAACAGTGAGAGGTATACTGCAGTCAGAGAACTAAAGCTGAAGATAAACCAACTTTTTAGTACACAATAGCACTTTCAATAACTAACAGGATGTGATTTTTGAATATGAAATTGTAATCGAGGAAAATTATCCCGTGTTCAGCATCTACAGGGAGTGTATCCGCTAAGGCAGATCACGATTTCTGAAGATCTCCACTCACCTTCAAGCACAATGTCCTTCAGTTTCTCCACTGTTTCAGCAAACCTAGACACGTCATGTAGCAACTGTGTGATCTCCTCCACCTCAGGTCCTTCATAGCTTTCTGAATTGGTGCTGTACACTGGAGTGGCTCTGTACCCTTTGCTGTATCCCCATGTTCCAGAGCCTGGTAACGAGAAACCAGCAGCGCTGGAGTGTCGACTCAGGGTGGTTGGCCTTTTGAGAGTGTTGACAGCACTTGGGCTACTACTGAGCTTGGTCAATGAGGTGTTCCCAGCAGATAGTTCAGATAAGCTACCGATCTGCGAGGCAGGTATCTCAACAGCATCTTTACGAGGCAGTTCCTAAAAATGTAATAGGAAAGAATCATAAACCACGATAACTGGAAGACTGGAAAACAATTATGCACAAACAAGGACAGTTGGAAGGCATGTTTTAATGTAAACCCACACTTCCCACACTATGGTTCCTCTCTTTGTCTGGAAAATTCACATTACTGCAGTTTCCCATCTGCGCTTCCTAGCATATGTGACTTCCATCTCTGTTTCCCTGCTGTCACTAATGGCAGAACACTAAGCATTCAGTGTGTAAGCAATTAGATTAATGGTGCGGACCAATGCACAATAACCAACTTAATCCTAATTCACTGCGAGCACAGCACTGTTTCATACAGCACTTAGCGCATCTTCCTTTATGTACCATCAACCACTGGCAGCCCTGCTTTCAATGGCAGCACCGTAAATGATCTGGTTCTCCTGCTTCCGGAAGTACAAGGGAACTGTCACTCAGGAGAGATTCTGTTCCCATGCCATGGGAGGGAGGGAAAAAGTGTGGCAATGTAAACGACTGCTACTGGTGCTGCCATTCGCCATTTATTTTGGCGTTGGGCGCTCAGTCCGCCTGTACAGGCCAGTGGCCCTGACATTTGTGTTACTGGAGTCAGCTTGACAATCTAAACAGGATGGTTTCCACAGCACCAGGAGCCAAGACTTTGAATAGAAGCAGCCTTTTACATCATATAAACCTGCCATGAATGTTACTCTTTATTTTAACTATGTTGGAAATCATTGAACACACCAAAATAAATTACAGACTTTTATTATTTTATTACCTACAATGAAGTATATTCTTAAGCCAATTTTTACATCATATCTAGTTTTCTTCTTTGCTCTTTCTTTTAATCCTGAAATACAATGTCAACCAGCAAACACAATCAGTTCATAATTTTAATATAAAGGATAAGAACATAACGAAGGATGGAACAAAGCCATTGAGCTGTCAAGCTCATTTCTTCCACATACCATGTCAGTCAGTCATCATAAATAATTTGGCAATAGACACCTTAAGACCCTGCCATTTCACTCTCCTCTCTGCCAACTTCCCACAGCTGGCTGGCCATTTTCAAACACTAAGTACAAACTGCTCTATCACAGGCTCTATGCAACCCTATTGATTACCAGAGGAAATATCCGACCAAGTTTCTCCCTGTCCCCAAAGCTAAACCAAGCAAACCCCCAGAACTGCAGCTAGCCTTATTGCCTGCGTCAGTCATGCCTAGTCTCAGCAGCCATTATCTTCAACTCAATTATCTCTATCTGCATTTATCCTTATAAACCCCCAACTCCATTCTGGCCAAAATGTTTGTCCAACTCACTCTATGGAACACAGTATTAACTGTTTTAACTGGTATTCCATGTATCCATCACACTGTGGGGAAAATAAAACCCACATCTATTTATTGGGACAGTGTTCAGGATCGCACCTGAATTTAGTAGAGAAAAATAATGCTTCAAAGGCAGTTACTTTTTCAGCTCTTCAAAGACATTTCTCAACTAAGAGCAAAGCCAACCAAGTGAGGACAGGGCCCAGATTGAAGGCGACCCCACGTCCCATTTTAAACCCCGAAGTGTTGACATAGACATCTCATCTCATATGTGAATATGTAGAATCTAACTCTTGGTATACTGTGAACTAGTTTACGTATCCGACCATGATTAGGTTTTGGGTGCCGACTTCTGTTTCCATGTATTTTGAAATGACTACACCAATCTTTAGACTATCAGCTTTTAACTGGCTGGCAAATGGCCTTTGTAACTATTTCTCAGCCAATTAAAACCCAGTTTTTGGAAAATTGCTTCCGCCTATCAAAATAGATGCTGATACCCGAGAGAGGAAAAGATGAGCACAGGATTCAAAAGTTATTTTTTAAAGGAGAAAGGTTAGTATATAAAGATTAGACGAAACTAAATATCAAATAGTAAAACAGAAACCAGGCTGGATGATCAATCGTCAACAATGGCTTGACGTGCCCGAAAATAATAGAAATTGGAAACAGAACATGGAGAAGGGGAAGGCAGGCATAGAATGGTTTATTTTTAATTAAACTTGTTTAGTGTTTATTTTGTCATTTAGGATTAATATTAAAATAATATAGTTACTCCTACGTATCAGTGGCTTCATTACTGTAACATTAGTTTTAGCACCACAATGTGTGTGAACTAAAATACACTGGGCTCGAAATTGCGTAGCGCCCTGTTTGGGGCATTAACTTTTGAAGGCGCGCAAAAGTATCGTCAGGCAATACGATTTTCTGCTCCTGGGACCTTCAGCTTTTGCGCTCCAAGAGGGAAGTGGAGTGCTAAATCAAGCGCTATCACTTCCCTTAAAGCGCTAAAGTCTGGGTGAGGGGCGAGAGCGGCAGAGCGTGCAACAATGTGCAGTGCAGCGCTGCTGTCTTTAGAGGCTCCTTCCCTCGCTTAAAGGGACGGGCCAATGATGGGTTCAATCACTCTTCATGCTCTCTCTGTTGGGCCACGGGATCTGCGCTATGTGCGTAGCAGCCACAAGCTCTCTGAGAGTGGAGGGCTGAGGAATCGCGGGGTCAGAAGAAATCAGGAGGCACCAGACTGGGGAGAGAAATAAATGTTGCCCTAGCTGACCACCACTGCCGTTAAATATCACTCCCCAAGCGGCCAGCCGAGGTGACAACGCCTCCTGCAGCTGCCTTTGTTGACGCCCAGCGATGCTGCAGCGGGCGGAAGCGAATATCACATCCGGGGCGCTAACGGGGTGCTGCACACCAGATGATGTCACGATCTACGGGGCGCAAGAGAGCGAGGCAGTATGTGTTAGCGCCAGCGCAAAACCACCAGGGAAGTTCGCGGGCATCGGTGAATTCGTCACGCCCAGTCGGTAACCCCTTAGTGCCCCGTTACCGCCCCCCCCCCCCACCGCAGGCATTACCAGGCCAATTTCTCCCCCATTGTTTTAAATAAGCAGCTTAGAGAAACTGGAATTTTGCTGGACGTGCCATCAGTTAAGGGGTTAATATAATGTGCAGAACAGAGTTAAGATGAGCTAGGTCTGATTTGAAGGGATGTGAAATAGATCCATATGAGGAAAGCTTGTATTTGTAGTTTGACAGTTGATTACCCAACCTACTTCCTCAGTCACTGCCAACAGTCTGCCAACAGGTAGCTCACATTAGTCTCGTTCTCAAAACGTAGACAGCAATTGAAAGCTTCTTGGGATCTTTAATTTGTTAACATACAGGCTGCATGGCAGGTTGGTAGAAAGAGAAACTGCTCGGGATAAAGTTAGAGCCACTGCAAATCCTTGTGAATATTAAATATGACAGGAAAAGTGCCGCTTTATGCAACCTTGTGTTTGCACTAACTTAGTGAACTCTGTCCTAAACAGCAGTCATAAACCTTGAATTTGCACATTTTTGATAGAAGCTCAGGTGGAATAAAAATGTAACAGTAGAGGATTGTGAAAAGGAGTAAATATAAGTTTTGGTATTACTGTTGGAACTAAATTAAGCAACACAAAAGGGCACTATTATGTTAAACCCAGTAAGTAAATTAATCTAACCTGAACCTGTAGAGTAACAGATGCCCTGAAATCAAACCCAAACATGCCCATCATGCACATGATTCACTGATAGTTTCCCCGTCTCAAACTTGTAAACCTTCATTTTACGGACCTATTGTTAATAACTGACTCTTCGCACTTACCTTTATTCTAGAAATCCTTATCAAAATGCCAGATTATCCAAAATGACTTCTATGCCTTTCTGAAATGTCTTGCAGGATCTTTCCACATCATATAAAATCTACTATGTAGTAACTGGCCAAATGTGGAATCATACTGGACTCTTTAAATTGTGACTCAATTGTGGATATACAGTACTTTGACTTGAACAGTCGAAATGCGCGTTCATTGCAGTTCCTAGGTGGCCAATTACATACGTCTTCTTTTAGTTCGGAGGACCCACAAACAACCAATTTCAGCTAAACCTGCAACCTGCATTATTACAGAATTAAAATGAAAGGAGCTTATTTATCAAACCCATTTGCAACGTGATCTATTGAATAGCATTCTTCCTCATAAGGTGGAGAACTCTAACATAGTACAGTGTTTTACCAGCTGGATTAATGGCCCTGAAATTGCAGTGTCTGTGACGGTGTACCCTCAGAGAATACTGTCAGAGTCCCTTTGAATGCCCTGCAAATTCCGAGTTTCTGCATGCGCTTGCGTTGACAGGCTATTACGGGGGCCCCGAAAAAGCAATCACTGGCGCAGAGTTGAGCTATTTGCCCAGTGAATGGCCAGCAATGCCCACACAAGTCTTATGGTTGATGCAAGCAGGCATATAAGCAGGCGTAGGAGCTGCTTCCATCAGCGTACGGGTATATATAAGGTTAAATAAAACATTTAAAAATCCAAGTTTATGCAAATATTGGCCGAGATTTATGAAGTTTGAAATTAATATAGCATAAGAACATAAGAAATAGGAACAGGAGTAGGCCATACGGCCCCTCGAGCCTGCTCCACCATTCAATAAGACCATGGCTGATCTGATCATGGACTCAGCTCCACTTCCCCGCCCACTCCCAATAACCCCTTAAACCCCTTATCGTTTAAGAAATTGTCTATTTCTGTCTTAAATTTATTCAATGTCCTAGCTTCCACAGCTCTCTGAGGCAGCGAATTCCACAGATTTACAACCCTCTGAAAGAAGTAATTTCTCCTCATCTCTGTTTTAAATGGGCGGCCCCTTATTCGAAGATCATGCCCTCTAGTTCTAGTCTCCCCCATCAGTAGAAACATCCTCTCTGCATCCACCTTGTCAAGCCCCCTCATAATCTTATACGTTTCGATAAGATCACCTCTCACTCTTCTGAATTCCAATGAGTAGAGGCCCAACCTACTCAACCTTTCCTCATAAGTCAAACCCCTCATTCCCAGAATCAACCTAGTGAACCTTCTCTGAACTGCCTCCAAAGCAAGTATATCCTTTCGTAAATATGGAAACCAAAACTGCACGCAGTATTCTAGGTGTAGCCTCACCAATACTTTATATAGCTGTAGCAAGACTTCCCTGCTTTTATACTCCACCCACTTTGCAATAAAGTCTAAGATACCATTGGCCTTCCTGATCACTTGCTGTACCTGCATGCTATCCTTTTGTGTTTCATGCACAAGTACCCCCAGGTCCCGCTGTACGGCTGCACTTTGCAATCTTTCTCCATTTAAGTAATAACTTGCTCTTTGATTTTTTTCTGCCAAAGTGCATGACCTCACACTTTCCAACATTATACTCCATCTGCCAAATCTTTGCCCACTCACTTAGCCTGTCCATGTTCTTTTGCAGATTTTTTGTGTCCTCCTCACACATTGCTTTTCCTCCCATCTTTGTATCGTCAGCAAACTTGGCTACGTTACACTCAGTCCCTTCTTTCAAGTCGTTAATATAGATTGTAAATATTGGGGTCCCAGCACTGATCCCTTAAATTTTTATTGAGGTTGGTACAATAAAGGAACTTATGAATAAAATAGCAATTCTGTAATTATAAAATTATTAGAATTCTGTACATTTTGTAATTATTAGAATTATGTACATTTTATAATTATTAGAATTCTGTACATTGTATAATTATTTGGGGGTTCCATTGTGAATCATTAGGGAATTCCCTTCATAAATGATTTCAATTGAATTCTCCTTCGTCATTGGGGTCCCAGGGATGCTTCCAAACTGCCTGCGTCCCTGGGATCCGAGGGCCATTATGGAGCCGTCCGCCCCGAGGCCTGAGACCGCAACTCTTTGCAGCCTGGACGCCAAGAGGTAATTTTGTAGATCGGAGGCATTCTCCAGAGGTACGCCTCCAACCACAAATTCTAGGCCAATGTTAATTCTGCAATGGAAGGTCTCTCGGTAGTCAGAAACAGTTGTCACAGTATTAGTGATACTGCAGTCCTAATAGTCTTATTAATAGTTCTAATCTCGCCCATAAAAGCTTAAAACATTCCTGTTCACAGATAATGGTGGATATGTGATTTTTATCCTCAGTGCAAGTAGGTTCCATGCCAATTATGGGGTCTCCAAGTTTCAAATGCATACACAATAAATGAATATTTCTGTTACTGGTTCTCAAACCCCAATCTCCTAGTTACACTTGTACTATTCACTTCTGCTAGGTAGAATCTCTTGTTAAATGAGAGCATCTGTCTTTCCAATTTTCCTCCCTCCTCTCAAGTGGACTTCGACTCATGCTGTTTTTTAAAATTAATTGTTCACAGGATGTCGGTGTCGCTGACAAGGCCAGCATTTATTGCCCATCCCTAATTGCCCTTGAGAAGGTGGTGGTGAGTCACTTTCTTGAACCGCTATAGTCCTTATGGTGAAGTTACTCTCACACTGGTTTGGTACAACTGAGTAGGCTAGTTCAGAGAGCAGTCAAGAGCCAACCACATTGCTGTGGGTCTGGACTCACGTTTAGGCCAGACCAGGTAAGGATGGCCGGTTTCCTTCCCTAAAGGACATTAGTGAGCTAGTTGGGTTTTTACAACAATCCGATAGTTTCATGATCACCATTATTGATACTTGTTTTTAATTCCAGATTTATTTAATTGAATTTTAAACTACCAGCTGCCGTGGTGTGACTTGAACTCACGTCTCCAGATTATTAGTCCAGGTCTCTGGATTATTAGTCCAGTGACAGAACCACTATGCTACCGTTCCCCATGGCGAACGAAGCTATGATTGCCAGCAATCTCTGGTAACCCCCGCAAATGGCCACTGTTAAAATAAAAACATAAGAAATATGAGTAGGATTGGCCATTCGGCTCTTCGCGCCTGCTCCACCACTCAATAAGATCATGGCTGATCTTCTACCTCAACTCCGCCTTCCAGCACTATCCCCATAACCATTGACTCCCTTAATGTACAAAAATCTAATGATCTTTGTCTTGAATATACCCAATGACTGAGCATCCACAGCCCTCTGGGGTAGAGAACTCCAAAGATTCACAACCCTTCATGTATGAGTATAGACCATGAATGCCAACCATCTATTCAAACCAGCAGAGGGGCATCAGAGCAGAGCCCAATCCTATTCTCGCCCAATGTTCACACA
Organism: Pristiophorus japonicus; assembly: GCF_044704955.1. Taxonomy (NCBI): domain Eukaryota; kingdom Metazoa; phylum Chordata; class Chondrichthyes; family Pristiophoridae; genus Pristiophorus; species Pristiophorus japonicus. Next base: position 21,792,547 of record NC_091994.1, read on the forward strand.
GGAAGGGCCATTGAATAATAATCAAGAATGTAACTTATTTTCTCCCTCCCCAGTCTAGAGGCATTGAGCCCAATTTTGATGCCCCCATTGTTACCTCAACTGACATCAGCTACCTCAGCACAGAGAGTTTGAACCTGGAACCTTCCTGGTCTCTATGGCTCAGAAGCATCCCTGATGGCTCTCTTACCCACTGGTGCATCTGATTTTCTTCGTGTTTGTATTTAAAGTTACACCCAGTTACATTTCACCATCACTTTCTTATTGCCGTGTGTGCTGTGTATTTTTGTATTTTCATACTCATGTGGGTTGGCAGCTGTGGTAATCTTTTCCACATTTCTACAACTGTAATGTTGCAATGGCTTAGTGACCGTTTTCTCCACTTTTCCTGTTTTCAATAGTATAGAAAAATGTTGTAAAATATCATTTTTGAAAGCTAACTGAAACACTGATAGTCTAAATATTTGGTGCCTGGGGATAGCCAACACATTGTCTGAAATGCAATTTTTATTCCTACTCATGACATTGAGTAATGCACCCGTGCTACATCATCACCAGTTATCCAGTTCACCTCAAAGATAGACACAGGAAGCATACTTCACAAAGAGGCATTAGATATCTTCCAATTATCCACAAATATACAGCACATTAATGTAAGTTAATGGTTTTTAATTTCTGAAAGACTCCCAATATTGCTGAATCCATAGCAGAGGTGTTGCAATGCTGATGCATAGTACTGATGCACAGTGCAGGCTACACAGCTTAAAGCAAATCTCAAGAGCCCAACTTCTATGATGAAATTTGCTCTGTGAACGGACTCCATTTTGTTTCTATAGCATTGCATTGCCTTTCAAAGAGAATGATAGCCAGAAGAGCAACATTTTAAATGCAGCTTCAGGTTCCTCTAGCACTAAACTTTACAAACCGCAATGCGTCACTGGGATTGGCATTCAGGAATGGGAAGGTTGCTGCTCCCTGTCCAACGTAATGAGAGTCAGTCGTTGATGCACCTACTATATACATCACCCAAGCACCTCTGTTCCGTCCTTGAGACTTGACAGGGTTGCCTTTAGCTGGCTGCTTTGCCAGTATGGGAAACCAATATCCATCTTAGGCAACATAGATCATAACTATATTTTAATAACTTTTTGTGGGAGAGGGGATTGTGGAGTCCGCTGGCTGACACACACCGACAGGTTTCAGGATGGCTCGAGGATCGAGTGAGAAAGTGCACAGGTTCTCGGACACGGCACTGGAGGTCGTGATGGAGGAGGTCCAGAGGAGGAAGAATATCCTGTAACCGCAGGATCCTCCCAGAGACGTGTTCTGTTTGAAGATTCAAATCGATTTTACGTCAAACAGGGCAAAGTTTTAGATCACAGCAGGTGGTGAAAATGTGAATTACTCATAACAGCAATTCCTACTAAGAACGCCTTTTTGTTGGAAAATTCCACTTATATTTAAATTTAATTTTTTCATGATCTCATGATAAGGAAACAGTTAAGTGGCAAACAGCTTATTCCCTTAAAAGGTGTCAACTGTGCTTCTGTGCAATGTAGGCTTGTCAAAGCCACTATACTTGAGCGATCTTGATTTCCTGTCTCATACACCTTGCTGTCACATTGACTTTTTGCATTTCATTTCATTGTTCTTTGTAGAAGAGATCATAAGAATACTACTGGGTATAATTACACACATTCCAACCGAGAAAACTTGCACCAGTTCAAAAAATTACACAGCCCCCAAAAAGTTAACACTTGAAGATCAGACCTTTTTTACAAACCTATGAAATGTAAAAACAAGTAGCTACATGGGCGATGCAATTAAAGCTGCAAGTATGGCCAACATTCTTCACTTGTAATGGAGGGAAAATAAACATAGTCATGGAAGTCTGAAAGGGAAAATTCAGACGTCAAAGGCACTAAATTTGTGATACATTTCTGAAGGAGGGACCAGGAGGCAAGTTTGAGGGGGCAATTTTTGGCTGCTTCTTCAGGCACTAAATAACCACCAAAGTGGCCAAGATGGGGTCTTGAGATGCCACATCGGTTTAGCCTGCGTTTAGCACACGGCGCCATCTTGGTAAAGGATTGAAGCTTACACTAGGAACGGCCGCCTGGAAAATCGTTATGGAGCTGATGGCTACTTAAATGGCCTGCTAGCGTGCATTAATGAGGCTACATAGCATTTAGGTGGATAACGCTTCAAGTAACACCCTCACCTAACAGCGACCAGCTGATTGGGAGTAAACAAGTCGTTGCTGAGAATTTCAAGCACTACTTAAAGGTACATCGTCTTTTACTGTTCACTTTTGGAGGACTTTTGAAAAACATCGGGAGACTTTCTGGGACACTTTGTCAAGACTTCACCAATACTGGAATAACATTTATTCGAGACTTCTAGGCCTTCACCTGAAAAATGTGAGTGCTGTACTACTCTATCTTATTGGACACCTTATAGGAGTCGCCAGGAGAAAGGGAGTGAGTGGTCATGGGCATCTTGCTAGGAGTCCCCCTTGGTCTGCAGGAGAAATGGGAGGAGGACATGAGGCCAGACAGGTCAGCATCAGCTGCTGCAGGAGAGAGGGACAGGAGGGTGAGGCGGGCTCCTTCTCCACTGTGGGTACAGGACGTTCCTCCTCCCCCGGACCTCCTCCACCTTTGACTCCTAGTGCCGCGTCCGAGAACTTGTGCGCCCTCTCCCTCAGTCCCTGAGCCATCCTGAAACCTGCCACTGTGTGTCAGCCAGCGTAGTGCACGCCTTCAGTGGAGCTACATAACCCGCTCCACGGAAATTGCTTCTAATCAGCGCTTGAGTGCTAAACCTGCAGGTGTCTGTTTAAGCGCTTCCAGGCAAGTTCAAATTATAGTAATCAGCGATTAGGTATAAACTTGTGGGCTAATACCAGACTTTCAAACAGGCATGTCTTATTAGCACGGCACCCATTTAGTGCCTGCTTTTCTCAGCAAAATAACCTCCTGAAGTTGTGCAGTAAAAAATGTGCATTCTGGTTCATTTTAAGCATTTATATACTTCACAACAAAGTAATGTTTGGAATTTAAAACAGGCAAACCAGATCATTCCAAAAGTTACCCTAATGGTCAGTTTCCACATCCAACCCCACTGCCCCAGTTCACAGAGGCATTCCCACTCCCCTCCGCCCCCTCCAGACACAGTGCCCCAGCCAACTTGCCATTCTTTCACTCTCTGACATTGTCCTTCTTCCAGTTCATACTGGTATTCCTCCTCCTGCGACCCACACGCCCGCCCCCCCCTCAATTCAACCTGGTGCTCTTCCTCCCCTCCAACCCAGTGCAAACTCGTACACTTTTCCCATTTCTCAATCTCTTTCCCTCCCACCCCAATGCATGCTGGCACTCTCCTGCCCTACTCCCTCACAGTCAACCATGACATTCTTCTACCTCCCTTATCCCAAAGTGTCACTCCCAGCTTCTCCCCTCTTCCCCTCCCCACCCTAACCACCACTCCTAGCTTCAGCCCGTCCCTCTCTTCATTGCTCCATTCCTCTCCCCTCTCCATCTTCTCTTCATTGCTGTCTGTTTCCTCATTCCCTACCCTCTTCATTGTTCTCCATATTCCCCTTCCTTCTCTTTATTGCCATCCACTTCCCTCTCCTTTCATTTCTTTATTAATTCGGCTCTTCGGTACCATCCATTTTCCTTCCTCTATTTTTCATTGGCACTCATTTCCCTTCTTCTCTTTCCCTTCAGTGCTGCTCCAACTGAGCCCTACTGCTAATGAAAAGGGATACCGTGCACTTGGAATTCCCGACAGTGACCTGAATCCCTCAAGCAGCAGGACACGAGGAGCAGTAAGTTCTGCAGCGAGTAGACCGTGCAACCCACGCAATGGGCCTGAGTAGCTCCAGATTTATTTGGCAGTATTCAGTATCATTGTCTTATAAAATGTAGGGGTCCCAAACAGAGAATATTTGCATGAGACCCCAGCAAGGCAAACATCAGACCATAACCCCTGCCCCAACTTTTTTTTCCTGTTTTTTTTCCTGTTTTTTCTGTGTTTTTCTCTCCTTCCCATGGCAGCTGTTTAGACGCAGCTTTTGATTCTTAACTTGTCCCATTACCATCTCCTTTTGCCTTGCACCATCAGCCCTTTTGTCATTTAATCTCTCCTGCCTTCCACCCTATCACAGACCTTCCCTTCTGTTTTTTCCTCCCTTCCCCCTTTCCCTGCCTCTGTACTTGCTTAAAAACTTTTTCCAGTTCTGACGAAGGGTCATCGACCTGAAACGTTAACTCTGTTTCTCTCCCCACAGATGCTGCCTGACCTGCCGAATATGTCCAGCATTTTCTGTTTTTATTCCCATGACAGTGACCTACTTTAAAAAGAATGATTCAAGTGAGACAAAAAGCAGCATGGCAGTTTCTCCCTCCCCAAAGTTATATTGGTATCCTGTGATGCTCCAACAGCCTGGCAAAGAGCTGTGTAAGTACATAGAAAAGCGTATGTTCAAGGTAAGCTGAATTGCCTGGGAAAGAAGTGGTCAAACAATTGAGGTTACCGCCAAGACAAAGTACTTCATTTCTGCCACCCACCCTCCATAATTTTTTTCGGAATCGAGAGTTAGGACAAATAGTCTGCGACTCCCCACCCCTCCCCAGCCCCCCCACCTTCAGCGCAATTTACACCAACCCTTTTCTGGGGGAGAGAGACTGGGGAGGGAGAGAGAGAGACTGGGGAGGGAAAGAGAGACTGGGGAAAAGGGGGGAGAGAGAGTTTCGGGAGAGGATGAGAAAGACTGGGGGTGGGGTGGGGGGAAGAGAGAGACTGGGGGTGGGGAGAGAGATCCTGGGGGGGAGAGAGAGGAAGAGAGAGAGTGGGGAGAGAGAGAGAGAGCGACTGGGGGAGAGAGAGAGAGAGAGAGTGGGGGGAGAGAGAGAGACTGGGGAGAGAGAAAGACTGGGGTGAGAGAGAGACGGGGAGAGAGAGAGACGGGGAGAGAGAGAGAGACTGGGGGGGGGGGGGAGAGAGAGACTGGGGGGAGAGAGAGAGAGACTGGGGGGAGAGAGAGAGACTGGGGGGGGAGAGAGAGAGAGAGAGAGAGACTGGGGGGAGAGGGACTGGGGGGAGAGGGAGAGACTGGGGAGAGAGAGAGACTGCGGGGGGGGGAGAGAGAGAGAGAGAGAGAGAGAGAGACTGGGGGGGAGAGAGGGAGAAACTGGGGGGGGTGGAGAGAGAGAGAGACTGGGGGGGAGAGAGAGAGAGAGTGAGAGAGACTGAGGGGGAGAGAGAGAGAGAGACTGGGGAGAGGGAGAGACTGGGGGGAGAGAGAGAGAGAGAGAGAGAGAGACTGGGGGGGGAGAGAGAGACTGGGGAGAGGGAGAGAGAGAGTGAGCGCCGGAGGGGGGGGGGGGCGGTGGAGGAAGAGAGAGACACACGTGTGGGGGAATCAGAAGGGAGAGAGGGAACTAATGGAAGACGGATCACGTTCTTACAACCGCCTACAAGGGACAACATTGGAGTGGATGATATCCAGAAGTCACGACTGTCACTATTCATTTCATACCCAATAAACCTGTTAACAATCCGCACACAATGCCCCATCTATGGTGTGGGGGGCTGGGGGGCGGTGGGGAGGAGGTAAGGCACTTTGGCTGGGGCAGGGATGTGTCCTTTCTGACTTCTGAAGTCAAAATCGATCCTGTTACAATTAGGCTGGGAGATTCCAGTTACACATTCCAGAGAAACTTCAGGGTGCGGCTTATCCTCCAAGGGGACCAATCAGCAATAGGTCATGTGATAATGGAGAGCCAATCAGAGAAACGGCTGCAATTTAGTTAGTACAAATAGGCGCATTCAACTTTTTCCCCCTTGCTAGTTCTACAGATGCGAGAAGTCTTCCCTTACCTCACCCAAGTAACCATTCTTCTCATGCCTACACAATAAGTGTTAGCTGACTATTTGGCTACGAAAGGTATCAGAGAAAAGCCTGACCCTCTTCTAACGCAATATCCACTCATGCACATTCCAGCAGGAGTCACATGACATTGATCAGGAGCTGTGGCTGATCTACCCCCTTCCTAAACAAATTCCCACTGATATACATGATCGAAAGGGAATTGATTTAAAAACTTCTTTAATGAGGTTTAATGTCCCAAAACATGCACCAGTTTCTATTTTACATTCAGATTAAGTTTGCTTATGCCTGGCATTTATGTGTTTATATTTCTGCTTTTGTACCCATTTATCTGTTTGTTTCTGTGTATCTGTAAATATTTGGGCATCGTCAATACTTGGCACCAAATTTCACAAATCCAATCCTATCAACATTAGAGATATTCCTTTTTCCTCAAGTTATAACCTGAGGGAGGGATGTTAGTGCTGGAGAATTTGGGGCATCAAGTGTCGGCTTCAAACAGAGCGAGATATGGTATAGCACTGTTAGATGAAGAGTAAAGCCCCCAACATGTGGCCCTAACTACGTACCTCAGCCCCAACCTCAAAATAGCACCCCCTACTGCACCTGTGTGGCATCTTTACATTTCTACATCAGCTACTTTATGGTTGATCTGTTGTGGGATTTCTAATTTAGTGCCAGTTCATGCTGCATTAAGAATTGTTTGTGCTCTAGGAACTGGATCAAGATTCCCTACCACAGAGAGTTGTTGATGCCAGTTCATTGGATATATTCAAGAGGGAGTTAGATATGGCACTTACGACTAAAGGGATCAAGTGATATGGAGAGAAAGCAGGAAAGGGGTACTGAGGGAATGATCAGCCATGATCTTATTGAATGGTGGTGCAGGCTCGAAGGGCCGAATGGCCTACTCCCGCATCTATTTTCTATGTTTCTATTTTCTATGTTATGTTATGTCTGTAATGTACTTATGAATAACTCCACGAGGCAATGTGTTGTACTCAAACTGTAGTCACCTTGGTCCTTTATTCGTAACTCCAGAGTGAGGCACAAGCATGGTGGGCAGCCTTTATACTGGGCCTTGCACACCTATGCAGGTGACCCTCAGGTCTCCCACCGCAATGCCCTCTGGTGGACAGCCTCTGCCACAGGAGCAGGAAACCCCGGTCTCCACCAGTTGCACAGTCTAGTGGTGCCAGCATAGTATATACACAGTGTAAACCTTATTGATAGTACATCAGGTAAACAAGTCACCATCTTATGCAACTATACAGTGACTACACAGCGAGTATATCTATGGTCTGCATATATAACATCACTCTCCCCCAAATCCTTTGCACTATGTGCTCTGGCTTAGCTCTCCCCAGACTTAAGGGCCAATAGCCCTTGCACCTTGGCTGTGCTTTGGCTTGGCTCTCTCCCTGTTAACCTCCAAGTCCTTTTGCCACAACATTGGATAGTGGTTATCAGTTTGGATGGTTGGATGTTGCAGTGGAGGTTCCAGTGGGTTTTGGGTGTGATCCATGTGTATGTCCATGGCTACATACATCCATTTCCCCCACCCCCCCACAGAGAGATCATGCAGTAGGCCCGTTACATTAACATACAGGATCAGACACAGTGCAAGTACAAAGAAAGGAAGTTACAGTTTGTATCGTGACACCTTGGTTCAGTGATTTACATTCGTTACGTTTTGCGGTCGTGCGCCAGGATTAGGTAGATTGCATTCATGGTTCCGTCATGTTAAGCACTGAGGTAGCAGTACAGGTATGCGAGGACGCAGGTTCCAGAGCAACCAGACAGGGTCCCAGTCGTCTGATAGCGGCGCTGCAAACCAAGCCAGGACTAGGAGCCTTTGCCGTTGCCTAGTGGTGGACAGAGCCATAGATATGTGTGGCCTCTCTGTCCTCCTTTGAGGGCTGCATCTGCCTGCTCTCTAACGGTGTTGGGAACCTGGCTGTTCCAAGTCCTCGTTGGTTCTGATCTTTCACTCCCAGACACGGCTAAGGTAGCGACTGGGTCTGGGGGCTGCACTGTCTCCACCTGGATGGTGGGTAATGGCGGCCAACTGCGCGTATTGGCGCCGTTTTCATTTCCATGTCCGTGGCGAATAGTGCCATCGGGTGCCTACTGCGTGGGATAGACCTGGGGCAGGGTTTCAGGATCAGTGCCTTCACCCTCCTGAGGTCGCTGGCGTTTAACTTGTGGGGGACACCTGGGGAAAGGCATCAGGATCAGTGTCTTTACCCTCCCGAATTCGCTCGCTTGCTACTTTTGGGAACACTCTATTCCCGACATCTCGCAACAACATTTTGCTCTTTACATTAGGAATAGTACCAACATCTCGCAACAACATTTTGTTCACAATTTTAATCAGTTCGTTACACTGATTGCCATGCATACAATATTTCTTTAAGTTCAGTTGATTGCAGGTCTCCTTTAAGAGAACCCTGCCGGCTTTACCCCAATCAAATCCTTTGTTAGATATCACGTGTTGGTCCCTCAGCATTGCACCTCGTGATATGGCCGTGGCCATCTTTTTTTTAGCCACGCTGCACCTCGCTGCAGCAGGGACACCATCTTGCCTCTGTCCTCGAGGTCGACTGCCTTGATCCTTCTCTCCCGCGATTCTGCCACAAAAGCTGGAAGAGTGCCTGTTAATTCGATCTTCCTCCCCAGGAGTCCTGCCACTGGAGCCGGAAAGGTACTTTTAGGTCGTTCCGGTCGGATCATTGCCACGCAGTCGTGATGGATGGTCTGTGCCTCAGGTTCTGCGCTGGTCTGTTCTCTGGTGCCTGGCCCAAGCAAAGGTGAGGTTTTGCTCTGCCTCTGAGCACGAGGGACATCGATTGCTGGATTGAAGAGGTCTTCCTATTTCCACTGGATCTTCCCCATCCATCTTCTTTCGAGTAGCGTTGGACCATCACCTGCAACAAAATACAGAGGTAACTTGTGCAGCACGCCATTATGCATTACACTTATATCCGCACTACCAAGACTGGGATCAGCTCCTTGGTGTAAGTGTGCAACTTTTCCTGTATTGGAAGCAGCTTGGGTCGTTTTTCGTTCCATAGCCTCTCAAAGGCATCCTGGCTCATCACTGACTGGCTCGCTCCCGTGTCCACCTCCATGAAGACTGGAACGCCATTTATCTCGACTTCCATCTTCACTGGAGGACAATCGGTGGTGCAGGTACACACTCCATACACTTCTTCTTGGGACTGAGCTGTCTCTTTGGCCAAATCATCATACTCCCCGCTGGATTCAAAGTCATCTACCGACTCCTCTGCTAGACTGTGAATCGTATTTCTTTTACAGATACGCTGGAGGTGGCCCTTTGTGTTATAGGCTTTGTATACGTACTCAGTAAACCGACACTGGTGAGCCCTATGGTTTCCTCCGCAATACCAGCATGGTGCTACTCGATTAACATCCCTCGACAGACTCTTGAGTTCTGGAACTCTGAGGTCTGTGCTCTCTGCCCTGGGAAGAGCCAAGTTCTACAGTCTTCCCTGTGAAAGGCACCATTCTGTGTACAGTACTTACCAGATTTGAGTCCACAGGATGAATAATTAGCTTGGTGCTGCAGGTCGAGGTCATGAACGCCTGACTGATGCTGATGGCCTTCTGCAGGTTGACTGTGGTGTCAGCAGATAATAGCTTGTGAAAGACGCCCTCATAGCCAATTCCCATAATGAAGATGTCTCGCAATGCTTCGTTGAGGTGCCTGCCAAAATCACACAGTGCTGCAACTCTCCTGAGGTCGGCAGCATATATTGCAATCTCTTGGCCCTCAAGTCTGCGGTGAGTGTAGAATCTGTGCCTGGCCGTGAGGATGCTCTGTTTTGGTTTTAGTTGGTCGCGAATTAGTTAGTCAGCTCATCGTATGTCTTATACTTGGCCTTCGTGGGTGCCAGCAAGTCCCTGATGAGGCAGTAGACCTCGGGCCCACAACTGGTCAGCAGTATAGCCTTGCACTTCTCGCCAGTGTGTCCTTCTCCCTGCCAGGTCATTTGCCACGAAATATTGCTCGAGCCTTTCTGTGAAGGCATCCCAATCATCACCCTCTACGAGGTCTTTTAGTGTGCCAAAGGGAGCCATAATCGTGTGAAAATCCGTATTCGCGTCGCCAGTTGTTATGTCTGTAATGTACTTATGAATGACTCCACGAGGCAATGTGTTGTACTCAAACTGTAGTGACCTTGGTCCTTTATTCGTAACTCCAGAGCGAGGCACAAGCATGGTGAGCAGCCTTTTATACTGGGCCTTGCACACCTATGCAGGTGACCCTCAGGTCTCCCACCGCAGTGCCTTCTGGTGGACAGCCTCTGCCACAGGGGCAGGAAACCTCGGTTTCCACCAGTTGCACCCTCTAGTGGTGGCAGCATAGTATATACACAGTGTAAACCTTATTGATAGTACATCAGGTAACAAGTCTCCATCTTATGCAACTATGCAGTGACTACACAGAGAGTATATCTATAGTCTGCATATATAACAGGTCACACTCATGTTCTTTATAAAACATGATGCAGTAAGTGCTGCTTGTAACTGTACACATACTGGATGGTGTGGCTGTCACAACTTGGCTCAAACCTATCCTCACTCAAAAATGCAACCATGTGCACTTTCCAGTAAGGATTCAAGAAAGACTTACATTTATATAGCGCCTTTCACGACCACAAAGCGCTTTACAGCCAATGAAGTACTTTTGAAGTGTAATCACTGTTGTAATGTTGGAAACACGGCAGCCAATGTGTGCACAGCAAGCTCCCACAAACAGCAATGTGATAATGACCAGATAATCTGTTTTAATTATGTTGATTGAGGGATAAATATTGGCCAGGACACCGGAGATAACTCCCCTGCTCTTCTTCGAAATAGTTCCATGAGATCTTTTATGTCCACCTGAGAGAGCAGACAGCCCCTCGGTTTAACGTCTCATCCGAAAGATGCACCTCCGACAGTGTGGCACTCCTCAGCACTGCACTGGAAGTGTCAGCCTGGATTTATGTGCTCAAGTCCATGGAGTGGAATTTGAACCCACAACCTTCTGACACAGAGGCGACAGTGCTACCCACTGAGCCACAGCTGACACTCAAGAGGAAGAATGCAATCTAATTGTTCACTCCTTTAGCCCAGGGGCCATTAAGGTAGAAATGGTAACAGCCTGAGTACAGTCCTAATTCAGCAGGAATCAAAGCCAAGGCCATTGCTGCTTCACAAGCCCCTCATTTCCCTGTTCGCTGAAAACAAGGGGATAAATGCTAATGCCTCGGCCCGCATACAAAGGTGGGCACTTGCGCTATCAGCGTATGGCTACACCATCCGCCACAGACCAGGCACCGAGAACTGTGCAGATGCTCTCATTCGGCTACCATTGCCCACAACGGGGGTGGAAATGGCGCAGCCTGCAAACTTGTTGATGGTGGCGTAGCCCGCAGACTTGTTGATGGTCATGGAAACATTTGAAAATGATAAATCGCCTGTCACGGCCCACCAGATTAGGACTTGGAGCAGCCAAGATCCTCTGCTGTCCCTAGTAAAAAAACTGTGTACTGCATGGGAGCTGGGCCAGTATCCCCGTTTAAATGCAAGAGCTAATCAAGCCGTTCCAGCAGAGAAAGGACAAGCAGACTGCCTGTTGTGGGGTAACCGCGTAGTGCTACCCAAAAAGGACAGGGAGATGTTCATCTCGGATCTCCACAGCACTCACCCGGGTATAGTAATGATGAAAGCGATAGCCAGATCCCACGTGTGGTGGCCCGGTATCGACTCTGACCTAGAGTCCTGTGTACGGCAATGCAGTGTGTGTGTTCAGTTGAGCAACGCGCCCAGAGAGGCACCACTAAGTTTGTGGTCCTGGTCCTCCAGACCATGGTCGAGGATCCATGTCGACTATGTGGAACCATTTCTCGGTAAAATGTTCCTGGTGATGGTGGATGCTTTTTCAAAATGGATTGAATGTGAAATAATGTCGGGAAGCACAAGCACCGCCACCGCCACCATTGAAAGCCTGAGGGCCATGTTTGCCACCCACGGCCTGCCTGACATACTGGTCAGTGACAACGGGCCATGTTTCACCAGTGCCGAATTTAAAGAATTCATGACCCGCAATGGGATCAAACATGTCACCTCGGCCCCGTTAAACTAGCCTCCAATGGGCAGGCAGAGCGGGCAGTACAAACAATCAAACACAGCCTTAAATGAGTCACAGAAGGCTCACTCCAAACCCGCCTGTCCCGAGTACTGCTCAGCTACCACACAAGACCCCACTCGCTCACAGGGGTGCCCCCGGCTGAGCTACTCATGAAAAGGACACTTAAAACAGACTCTCGCTGGTCCACCCCAACCTGTATGATCAGGTAGAGAGCAGGCGGCAGCAACAAAATGTAAACGATGGTCGCGCCACTGTGTCACGGGAAATTGATCTGAATGACTCTGTGTATGTGTTAAACTATGGACATGGTCCCAAGTGGATCGCGGGCACGGTGATAGCTAAAGAAGGGAACAGGGTGTTTGTAGTCAAACTAGACAATGGACAAATTTGCAGAAAGCACCTGGACCAAATGAGGCTGCGGTTCACAGACTGCCCTGAACAACCCACAGCAGACACTATCTTTTTCGAGCCCGCAACACACACCCAAAGGATCAACAACACCACCCTGGACCATGAAATTGAACCCACCACGCCCAACAGCCCAGCAAGGCCAGGTTCACCCAGCAGCCCTGCAGGGCCAACAACACGCCAGCCCAGCGAGGGCACAGCCAACACACCAGAACACCAGAGAGACTGGATCAACTGGGCCTTTATACACTGGAGTTTAGAAGGATGAGAGGGGATCTCATAGAAACATATAAGATTCTGACGGGACAGGACAGGTTAGATGCGGGAAGAATGCTCCCGATGTTGGAGAAGTCCAGAATCAGGGGACACAGTCTTAGGATAAGGGGTAGGCCATTTAGGACTGAGATGAGGAGAAACTTCTTCACTCAGAGAGTTGTTAACCTGTGGAATTCCCTGCTGCAGAAAGTCGTTGATGCCAGTTCATTGGATATATTCAAGAGGGAGTTAGATGTGGCCCTTACGGCTAAAGGGATCAAGGGGTATGGAGAGAAAGCAGGAAAGGGGTACTGAGGGAATGATCAGCCATGATCTTATTGAATGGCGGTGCAGGCTCGAAGGGCCGAATGGCCTACTCCTGCACCTATTTTCTATGTTTCTATGTTTCTATGTTTCTATGTTTCTATACCATGCTGACAGTGCAGCCTCTCACTGAGCCATTGGAGCAGCATGCCATTCCTCTATTACATTCAATAAAAGAAAAAAACAAGGCGTAAAAGCTGCTTACGCAATTAATAATTGTCTTGACACAATTTCGTTGATGTCTTTTGTTAACTTATGGTTAGACCAAGGACACATGTCGAGATGGCAGTGTGATAGCAGCCTGAATCTATTTCCTCCCAAAGTTTATATCTCAGGCTGGTTTCCTTCCCCTTTGGTGAATACTATATATCATAACAGCTTCAAGATATAAATACAAACTTTATAATAAACAGATAAAATGTAAGAGTAAAGAACCTGACGCAGTTCCCAATTGCTAGTTGAAGATCTTTTTAAAACATGAATATTATATCACTGTATAAGTATCTGAATTGAAATTTCAGTTTAAATGTGCTTTATAAGCTTCTTTTTAACTAGTTATGCGCTACACACTTGCATTGTAACCCTGTGCAGAATGTTGATAAAATACAAAAAAAAAGTTTTTTTAAAAATGTAACTTATGAACTGACTCCACCTATTTTCTTGGTGTTACCTAAAATAGGTGTGGTGGTCTATCAGTGTCAGGGGCTGCGAGCCATTGGCTGCTGGCACTGCTTGGAACATCGTCTGATGGTTCTGGCTCAGAATCTTTCCTGATGATGAACTGGCCGACATCCAGACAGTGCCACCAACGACTGAACCCCCCTCGGGTCCCGCTGAGCGGATATTGCACACTTTATAACATCATTGTGTCGTTACCGTGAACAGACCCGCACTAAAATATTACAAAACTGCTTCCAAGCGGCGTTCGCTGCTAATGAAACATAACTGGCAAGCAAAAATGCACGATATTTAATACGACGATGTGGGTCTTGAGATTATCGCTGCGAGTTACAGAGTTACTGCTAGCATTTATTATGAACAATTAAACAGAGAGGGGGGAAGGCACATTTACTGAGTTTCTAGTTAAAAAAAAGACTTATCTCCCCAAGTTCCTTCTACCTACCGTGAGCCATACCTTTGGGCGGTTGGGTAGCAGGTCCAGGCCCGATTTTGATCTGGTTTTCTTGCCCCTCAGTCCTACAGTATAAGGACTGTAACTGCTTTTCCCAGTGCTACGCCTGCTCAGCATCTTTCTCGCAACTTGTCGCTCTCGTATATATACATATATATAGTTGCAAAATCTGATTACAAACTTCACAGAACTCGCTCACACACACACCCACAAATAAATAAGAGGGGATCTAAATATTCAAACGTTATCTGTTGCCAAATTTGCCAATGCATCACTATTAATTTGGGTTGAAAGGGATCCTGCTGATGTCCAGTTAAGCCTTCATCACTTCATTGCTTTCCGGCCAGCCCTACCCTGCCAGCTGAAACTGCAAGTGCCGTGTATTTTGCAACCTCCCCGAAAGATCATTTAAATACTCTCCTATGGGCCGGAGAGGATGCTTGCGACTTACAGATGTGCTGTGCGGTACGGGACTTCCTGTTCTGTTCTTCTTAGATATTGAAGGCGTTTTTATCAATTCCCTTTTCTTGCGAGAAAACATTTTCTTGCGAACGGCGAGTTGCTGTAACTTTTTTTCCTTTTTAATTGCTGGCTCCCTTCCTCCCCTCTGCCTTCCAGGACGGTCCGATCTCCCCCTCCCTCCCCTCGCCACCAGCGACTGCTTCAAACTTCTCGCTCTCGTTTCATTCCATCAACATTTCGCAGCTCAGTCGCGTTGCTCTGAAACCGCAGCTATCAGCCAGCGTGCAGAGAGAGAGAGAGAGCTGGTGACAGTAACCACATTCCGTTACTTTGTTCTCCCCTCTCTGAGCAGCCATGTGACACCCATCCACTCATCTCATTGGCTTCGAAACAGAAACATGCACCTCTTCATGTAACATTTCCATACATTACTCCACCTAATCTTTGTTGTATGACCTACCTAGGGCACCGCACACTGCACACACACATGTATCTATTCCATTTGCAGCCATCATCTTGTGCATTTGCTGTGCATGTTACGGAGGATAAAAGAAAGATTTGCATTTATATAGCGCCTTTCACGACCTCCGGGCGCCCCCCCCCCCAAAGCGCTTCACAGCCAATGAAGTACTTTTTGAAGTGTAGTCACTGTTGTAATGTAGGAAACGCGGCAGCCGATTTGCGCACAGCAAGTTCCCACAAACAGCACTGTGATAATGACCAGATAATCTGCTTTTAATGATGTTGATTGAGGGATAAATATTAAACGGGACACCGGGGATAATGCCCCTGCTCTTCTTCTTAATAGTGCCCATAGCATCTTTCACATCCATCTGAGAGAGCAGACGGGTCCTCGGTTTAATGTCTCACCTGAAAGACGCCTCTGATAGTGCAGCGCTCCCTCAGTACTGAGGAAGTGTCAGCCTAGATTACAAGGCGAGGTACTACCAACTAAGCCACAGCGACGTGTTATATACTCCATATGCAGTCATTATCTTCATAGGATCATAGACATTTACAGCATGGAAGGAGGCTATTTGGCCCATCACCATGAAAGAGCTATCCAATTAGTCCCACTCCCTGCTCTTTCCCCATAGCCTTGCATTTTTTCTTTATGCCCAATTCCCTTAATAACCCTCAGTAGCCTTGAGTTGCTGACTCACATCCTAACTTTACAATTTCATACCCTGCTGTTTGACAGCTTACCCCAAAGCTGAAAAGTAAATGTGCGTGTTTTTTAAATGGTGCTGAGACTTATAGACCAAGAGGATCCCAAGTCTGATCCCCCAGTCTCTGTTGAGTTCGCTGGTCTCAGCAAGGACAATAGCAGGAGTATTATAACTAGTATCCATCGCCCCAGGTTGGGGAGAGGAAAACCAAGCTAGGTTTTCACTCCTAATTATGATCCAGTGACCCCTACAGGATGTGTGGACGTGGGTAAGGATGGAATCAGAGGCAGCATTGGTGGTACTTCTCCAGTGTTTTGAGGTGTCTGCTGTACATAGTCCATGTCTCTGAAGCATAACGAAGGGCGGGTATCACTACTGCTCTGTAGACCAGGAGCTTGGTGCCAGGTTTGAGATCCTGGTCTTCAAACACTCTTTTCCTCAGGCGACCACGTATAGAATAATAATACTAGATAAATGTCAGATAATTAAGGACGACAGTATAATTTCAGGATTCAGTGCTGAGGTTTCTGATATTATTTATACCTTGAGAGCACTACCATGTAATGCAATGACAGCCCGGACAGCCCAATATATATAATGTTTACTGGACACGGTACATTTCAATATCAGAGTGCAGGATTATATTATGATAAATCACTGATCAGTGCAGTAAAATGAAATATCACTGCAGCTCAAATCATGTGGAAACCTGTTGGTCTGTCCACCATTACACCAATAGCAACACAGATGACCCAAAAAATTAAAAGCCCCTTTTATAAACCCCACCTCAACATATCATAAATATTAAGTGTCAGCTGTGGCTCAGTTGGTAGCACTCTTGCCTCTGAGTCAGAAGGTTGTGGGTTCAAGTCCCACTCCAGAGACCTGAACACATATATCTAGGCTGACACTCCAGTGCATTGCTGAGGGAGTGCTGCGCTATCGGAAGTGCTGTCTTTCGGATGAGATGTTAAATCGAGGCCCCGTCTGCTCTCTCGTCACCGCCACCCAAAAAAGCAGATTAACTGGTCATTAATCTCATTGCAGTCGGTGAGCACAATAGCTGCTGTGTTTGCCTATATGACAACAGCGATGACTTCAGAGCAATCAGCTTAGGCCAGGGATTGACCCTGGGACCTTCTGATCTATGGCTCAGTCCCATACCAGGAAATTAGCAGCACTAGCTTAGTACTACATCATTAGAGCATTGGAGCCACTGCTGCCAATCCACTTCCATGCTGTGAGCACATCCTTTGTGTCTTGCACCTCTCCAATCACATCCTGTCTGCAGCTACATTTCACATCTCTGTCAGCACACCAAAATGTTGCAAAAAGTAAATATGTTCCAGTAAGAGTTACAGCCTTGGACAGAGTCCTCGGTGGGGTAACACATTGATGGAGGAGGCTGTAGCAACAGTACAATGCACAACATCATTCTGAATGTGAGATTCTTTTGGGATAACCAGAATGGTGAGTTCCTATCCCGACCATGCCACTATGGGAGGCACAAAGCAGACGACAGGTTCTTTCTTTACGGAGGGACGGAAAATTGGGTGGCCATTTACTGAGGAGGATTAGTATACACCTCCTGGTGGCCAGTTGTGGAGCAGCATCTTTAACCAGGGAAGGTGTTTGGCAGGAGAATAGGAGAGGAATATAATAATGTCAGCTGTGGCTCAGTGGGTAGCACCCACACCTTTGCATGAGAAGGCTGTGAGTTCAAGTCCCACTCCAGAGACTTGAGCGCAAAAATCTAGGCTGACACTCCAGTGCATTGCTGAGAGATGCCGTCTTTCAGATGAGATGTTAAACCTCACTTAGGTGGATGTAAAAGATCCATGGATTCAAAGAAGAGCAGGGGAGTTATCCTCGGTGTCTTGACCAATATTTATCCCTCAAACAACATTGCTAAAAAAAAGAGATTTTCTGGTCATTATCGCATTGCTGTTTGTGGGAGCCTGCTGTGTGTAAATTGACTGCCGCGTTTCCCACATCACAACAGTGACTGCACTCCAAAAGTACCTCATTGGCTGTAAAGCTCTTGGGGAAACCTGGTGGTCACAAAAGGTGCTATATAAATGCAAGTCTTTTTACAAAAGAAACAAAAACACACACCCAAGTGATATGCCCTTACTATACAGTATAAATGCACACGAGGCCCATACTTGAGAGAAGGTCACTCTGTGACCAGTTACCTTTATTACCAAGACCTCAAGTGATGAAGGTGGGTGGAGCTTCCCCTTTTATACCTGAAAATCCAGGTTAGGAGTGTCTCCCACAAGTACATCCCCTTGTGGTCAATGTTCTCAAGGTGTACAACTTAGGTCAACTTATACATGGGTTACAATGATAGTTGAATACATGACACCAAGTATAATTTATTTCTTAAACATAACAGGCGTTGTATGGTTTCCCATGTTTCATTATGATTACATTTGGCATGACAGGGAAAGGGGGCAAGTTACAGCACTAGGGAATTCATTGGTAGCAGGTGAAGGAACACATAGTTTTACTGAGAAACAATCCATTTTGTTTTGGGAGATATCTTTTCTTTCTATGTGACTTCTCGTTCTGGAGGTGGGCTGCCAATGCACTCCATATTATCCAGTTTCTACACTCGTGGATTGTATCAGTCCAGAATGTTGCCCCTGGCCATTCTATCACACAATCTAGCACCGTCAACTTTCACCATCACTTTTACCGGACGGTAAAAACTACAACAACATTCATTTTGCCTCCCCAATAAGGTGCCCAGAATATGTCATTTATCTCAGCCTCAGTGAGACATCCGGTGGCTGTGAAAAGCGCTATATAAATGCAAGTCTTTCTGTTTTTCATCACTTCTTTCTTTGCTTGTGCCAGCTCAAGCACCCTCATTAGTTATTCTTCTTGCCCAGTTTCAATGTATGTCTGTAGCACCAGAACTCATTATGTAAATTGTCTTTACTATATAATTGTCTTGTATTTAGTGTGTACTTTCTGCCTGCATCATGCTTACTTCCTGTAATAATTCCCTCTTCACAGATTGTTGATTTGATGAAACAAAATTAATCAGGCGCCATAAATCTGTGGCTCTGATAATAATACATTGCTGCCTTCCATAGCATAATATCCCCCACTGTTATAATGCAGCATCTTCCGTGACTCAACTTAAGCAACTCCTCAGGAGATCTGCTGGTATATAGAAAAATGCACTCAAGTAGTGATTACAAGGCATTGACTTAATAAAGAGTTGCAGACCATATCATAACCAACATCTGAACTAGAATTGCGGGCCCTGTAGGTTCTGTTCCAATGATATCTCAATTAAACCACCACCCATGTAAAAGCGGCGTTAGAGGTTGCAGCCCCTCTTCCAGTTTTTGAAGGGGCAGCTCGTTGGTTGCACTTCAGTCTCACGCTCCCGATCCTTGAGCATCTGGTCCGGAGGGGAGTGAGCAGTTTGGAGGACCTCCTTGTCGGTCTGCTCCTGGATCTGGCCAAGGTGGCCATTAACAAGTCCAGGCAACGGTCAATCGAGCAGGGTGATTCAGCCCGACTGCCTGCCTCTCCTCCCTGGTTATGTTCGCGCCCAGGTGTCCCTGGAGATGGAGCAAGCGGTGTCCACCAGTACGCTCAAGGCCCTCCGCGACCGGTGGAGACCGGAGGGACTGGAGTGTTTCATCACCACCCAGAAACAAAATTCTGATCTGATTTGCTAAGTTTCATTTACTTTCTGTTTAATTTGTGGTTTATTGGCTGTGCCCGTTTAAAAGGAGGCACTTGCTTCTTTTCTTATTGGTGATGGCAGCAGCCACTGATCACTGAAATCAACATCAAAAGTGTAAAAGCACCTTTAATCTTCACCAGTTAGAAGTTAAAAACAAGCTGTCAGATCTGTACAGAATGGCTACGCATCAACACCACATCTACATAGGCAAAGAACATAAGAACATAAGAAATAGGAGCAGGAGTAGGCCATTTGGCCCCTCGAGCCTGCTCCGCCATTCAATAAGATCACGGCTGATCTGATCTTGGCCTCAACTCCACTTTCCTTCCTGCTCCCCATAACGCTCGATTCCCCTAACTTGGTTAAATTGTTCTCTTTTATATTCCGGATGGGATAAATGTCAGAGTGAAAGAAAAGGAATTCAAACTATTAAAAAGATAATTGTGTATGAAGAAAAGGAAACAAATGTCAAGGTTTTTTGAGGGGGTTTAATATTAAGGAAGGGCAAGAAAAGTGCTTTCAAAATTCTTCAGGAAACGAGGTGGAATTCGGAGGAGCTGCCACTGCCTTTTTTTTCTGCAGTTCATTTGAAAATCCAACAGAACCGTGATCCGAACAACCGCAGACGGGAAAATGAGTCCAACGTGAAGGGTGCATTTCAAGAGCATTTAACGAAGTTCAAACCAACAGAGGTTTGCGAAAAACAGGTAGGTCATGCCCAATAAATTTATTGAAATTCTTTTGGGGATGCGACAGAATTAGTGAGTAACCGCAGTGCTTTTCATAAATGAGCCGTAAGGAATTACATAGGGTTGCCCCCGTGTCCCCTTTTTTTAAGGGCACAACAAATAAAGAGACTTAAACAAAAGGCGTACTTTATGGCACCAAACAAAAAGAAACATAAAACGAAATCATAATATTGTTATTTGTGTCTTTGAGACATTCTTGTGGTGCCCACCAGCCGCGGAAGGTGTATGGTGGTGTGGCGAAAGGTTAATGTAAATATTGAGACTTTCAAAAGGCACTCAATCAGGGTCCTGCAACAAGAGACGTGCAGTTGGAGCAAAATCTCTAGGGGATAAAGGAGGAAGTAGTAAATTGGATAATAAATTGGCTAAATAATAGGAAATGAGGGCCAGTGATCAACGAAAACAATTCTAATTGGAAGCTGTCATCAGGAGATTACCTCAGGCATCTATCCCGAGATCCCCGCTTTTTGCAACATTTACACATGATCTTGGGAAAGGTGGGAAAGACAGAATGTACAATTGTATCATTGTGTGGGGAAGAAGGACATTCAGAGGATGAGGATAACATTAAAAGAGATCTACAGAGCCTTACTAATTGAGCAGATGAATTGCAAGTGGAATTTACATTGAGAAATCTAAGTTAATACGTATTGGTAGTCAATGCAATTACAAGAAGGCAGTAACTAATTTAGATGTAATCGTTGGCCAAACGTTGAATGAAAATATACCCCAGTGTATGGCTGTATTTTTTTCTTCCTCCTTTTTCCATTAATTTTCTTCTCTTCCTTTCTCTCTCCTTCTGAAGGTTTAACTCTTTGTTGGAGTATGGTTACACAGGCACCAGTCACCCTCCAGTTCTCAACTTAAATCCAGTCTACACAGTTCTCAGCCAGTGACAGGGCTCATGCACTTCCAGCGTGGGTCACTGGATAGCAATCAGGAGCTGATTGTTTTCCCCTTCCCAACTAAAATTACTGAGGCTAATTGTGGCACTGTTACTGCCAATCCAGCTCAGGACAGAGTGGAGGTCAGATCTGGGGCAATTGAGGCCTGTATGGCTCTATTACTCATTGGGCCGAAATTCAGGCCCGCCAGAAACCTGGCGCACTTACCGTTTTTTAAGTGTTTTCACCGCCGGGTAGGATGTGGTCGACTCTTGATCGATATTCAGCTCTTTTTCGTTTTTTAAACATCGGCCGGGAAGTCGATCGTAATGGGGGCGGAAGTGCAGCGGTAAGTGCTGGTGAGGGGCGGAGTCACGCAGCAGCGGAGCGGTGGTGATGTCATTGCGCGTCTGCATCACCCAGTATCTCCCCTCCTTTAAAGGGGAGAGAATCGGCAGTTACTGAGGTTCGGCCCACTGGGCCACCAGGGAGGGTTTCGGCCAGATCAGCAGTCTGTTGGCGGCCAGGCCGAACCCGGGGAGACAGTAGACCAGCCGACATGGAAGTCGGCCGGCAAAAAAAATAAAATGGCAGCTGCGGCATTGGGCCCTTGCCTTTAATGACCGCCGCACAGCCAGGGCTCACAGAGAGAATACAAGGTGCACCACTCGGCGGGCATTAGATTTTTCGGGCTGAATTTTGAGGAAGGTGGGGGGTCCCGGTGGTGAGCGCACTGATGATGCACTCACGGCCGCTCGGCAGTGGCAGGGCGGAAGTGCGCTCTGCCAGGAACCCCGCCCCCTGCTGAATTTGGCTGGCGCAATTCGGTGGTAATGGGCTTAATCGGGACCCTGAATTTCGGCACCGGTGTCTTAACAAGCTGAACCATTGGGGGAGCCCTAAGGACAGCAAACGGGTAAATCCATGGAAAATACAGTGACAAGCAGTAAAGCTTTAGTGAGACCAACACATGGATTATTGTGTCCAAATATTATTACCTTACTTCTAAAAAGATATTTATGCATCAGAAAGGATTCAGAAATGAAAAAACAAGGATGATTCCAGGATTCAGATCATTGAACTATGAAGGGTTCGAAAACTAACTCTATTCTCATTGCAGAAAATAAGATTACAAAGGAACTCCAGAGATTTTTTTTTAAAATACCAGTAATTATTAAAATGGCCAAGTTTTTTTTAAATGAAAATGAACATCTGAATATTCATCTCAATTTTCATTTCAGAAAAAAATTCTAATTTAATCTACAACAACAACAATTTGTATTTATATAGCACCTTTAACGTAGTGAAACGTCCCAAGGCGCTTCACAGGAGTATTAAGACATAAAAAATTTGACACCAAGCCGTATAAGTAGAAATTAGCGCAGGTGACCAAATGTTTGGTCAAAGAGGTATGTTTTAATCTATAGAAGAAAGCAGTCAACCTGGTGCCTTGAAATTCACTTTTAGCACAAATGTAGAAATTTTAAAAAGCTCTTTGATATATGAGAAAATTCTACTGTGCAAAACATTACTAATTTTAACTTTCATTTTTATACCATTTTTCAGAGTTGACATATGCGTTGCTCAGAAGATGAATTTAATGTCGGTACAATCAATAGAGCGATAAGTTGAGGACAGGCATTGAAAATGGGGTAAAGGGTCAGATACTTTTCAAAACTTCAAGCAGACACGTCAATGTAAGATAAAAGTAATGAACATTGTCACTGGTTTAAATGGAGAGACCTTTGAAAATAGAATGACTGGAAAAATATATAATTAGTGTAGTTTCTCTTTTCTGCCAGTTGATGGCAGTGCAGCCTGCAATCCAAGCTGACTAAAGACACCAGGCATCATCATAGGCAGTCCTTCGAAATCGAGGAAGACTTGCTTCCACTCTAAAAGAGAGTTCTCAGGTGGCTGTACAGTCCAATACGGGAATTACAGTCTCTGTCACAGGTGGGACAAACAGTCGTTGAAGGAAAGAGTGGGTGGGACTGGTTTACCGCGCGCTCTTTCCGCTGCCTGCGCTTGTTTTCTGCATGCTCTTGGCGACGAGACTCGAGGTGCTCAGCGCCCTCCCGGATGCTCTTCTTCCACTTAGGGCGGTCTTTGGCTTCAGAGGTTCCCAGGTGTCGGTGGGGATGTTGTACTTAATCAAGGATGCTTTGAGGGTGTCCTGGAAACGTTTCCTCTGTCCACCTGGGGCTCGCTTTCCATGTAGGAGTTCCGAGTAGAGCGCTTGCTTTGGGAGTCTTGTGTCGGGCATGCGATCAATGTGGCCTGCCTAACGGAGCTGGATCTAGTGTGGTCAGTGCTTCGATGCTGGAGTTGTTGGCCTGTTCGAGAACACTGACGTTGGTGCGTCTGTCCTCCCAAGGGATTTGCAGATCTTGTGGAGACATCAATGGTGGTACTTCTCCAGCGATTTGAGGACTGCATATGGTCCACATCTCTGAACCATACAGGAGGGCGGGTATAACTACAGCCCGGTAGACCATGAGCTTGGTGGCGGATTTGAGGGCCTGGTCTTCGAACACTCTTCCTCAGGTGGCCGAAGCAGTGCCGCAGAAAAATCAACGCCGGGGCACTCAAAGACCCAGCTAAGAGCCCTATACAGCCAGCACCTCACTGGTAACCTGGCGACCCCGATGACCCCGAGACGCAAAGTGCCCACAGCACTTGGTCTGCCCTCCAGGCCACCATAACCAGTGCCTGCGAAGAGACGCTCGGTTACTCAACCAGGAAACACCAGGACTGGTTTGATGAGAATGACCAGGAGATCCGAGAGCTAATAAACCGCAAGCGCAGGGCATTTCTGAACCTAAAACAACAACCCAACTCGGGAGCAGCAAAGCAGCTTTACAGACGGCTTAAGGCCGAGGTCCAACAAAAAACCCACGACCTGAAGAATAAATGGTGGGTGGAGAAAGCACAGGAGATCCAGCAGCTGGCCGACAGCCATGATGTGCGAGGATTAGGCAGCATTCAAGTTCATCTACGGTCCAAGCACCCAAGGCCCTCCTCACTGCTGGCCAAGAACGGGGAGACACTCATCAAGGACACCGAGGCAGTCAGGACCCACTGGAAGGAACACGTCGAAGATCTCCTTAAGCGAGACTCTGCCTTTGACACAAGTGTCCTCGACTCGAGGCACCTGTGGGGCTGTAAGGACACTTTCCTCTTCTTCTTCTTAGGCAGTCCCTCGTATCGAGGATGATTTGCTTCCACACCAAAAAGGGGATGAGTTCACAGGTGTTTCAATGAGGGACCTGAAATTCCAGGTCCTGAACTACAGGCCTGCAATGTTCATCTAAGAATGAAAGACTTACATTTATATAGTGCCTTTCACGACCACCGGACGTCTCAAAGCGCTTTACAGCCAATGAAGTACTTTTGGAGTCTAGTCACTGTTGTAATGTAGAAAATGCAGCAGCTAATTTGTGCACAAGCAAGCTTTCACAACAGCAATGTGATAATGGCCAGATTATGGGCTAAACTTTCCAAAGGGATCGCCCAGTTACCATCCATTTAACCGCAGAGATTGGGTTTAATGCCCATATTTGATTAAAAATGGAAATTAACACTCAATTAGCGCCTATTTATCGTCGGCATAACTTTCGGCATAATGTTAACGCCAGCAATTAGCTAAACTGCGCCCCCATATTTTAAAAAAAAAATCTGATGTCATCACTCGTGCACCACCCAGAATACTGTTTATAATGGAGAAAGTTACGCCCAAATACCGCCCAGATTATCGCTGAGTGTTACTTTCAGCATCTCACCCATATACTGCCCAAATGATCGCTCGCCCAAAAAGACGCTCAAGAAAAGCTACACTCACTTGAGCTTAACCCAGCGCTATGGACGCCATTTTGTAATTCGGAGGACTTTGCAAAAAAGACTGCTTCAAGTTCATGGGAGCTTTGATGTAATTCGTGAGTGCCCGTTGAGATCAAGTTTACTGCGGCACTTTCCTTCTATGCATCGGGCTCCTTTCAGGCCTCAGCTGGTGACATTTGCGGTATCTCTCAGCACGCCACACATTGCTGCATTTGACAGGTGACTGAAGCCCTTTACGCTCGCAGGATGGACTTTATAAACTTCCCTATGACCAGGGAGGCACAGATTGAGAGCGCTTTGGGTTTCTCGAGAATAGCAAACTTCCCCAAGGTGCAGGGAGCAATAGACTGTACGCACAGCGCCCTGCAACCACCTTTTCAGGTTGCAGAGGTGTTTCGGAACCAAAAGGGATTTCACTCCATGAATGTGCAACTCATTGTTGACCACAAGCAAATAATAATGGCAGTAAATGCAACATTTCCAGGGAGCATCCATGACGCGCACATCTTGCGTGAGAACACTGTCTCTGACCTGTTTAAGAGTCAGTCACATGATTGGATGCTGGGGGATAAAGGATATGGCCTTGCCAACTGGCTCATGACCCCCCCCCTGCGTAAGCCCCAGACAGAAGCCGAGAAGCACTACGATGAAAGCCACGTAGCCATACGCAATATTGTCGAAAAGACAATTGGAGTACTTAAGCAGCGCTTCAGATGCCTGGACCACTCAGAAGGTGGCTTACAATACAACCCTGAGCAGGTCGCTCAGTTCATTGTGGTGTGCTGCATGTTGCATAGCTTAGCTATCAGGAGGGGACAAGAATTGCCAGGTGGGACCGCCGGTCCACCTCAGGAGAGAGGGGAGGCGGAAGAGGAGGATGAGGAGGTGGACGAGGACCTCGGGGAGGACAATCAGGCTGGCATTGAAACCATGCCCCCACCCCACCCTAGAATGCAGGGAAAGCCCCGTGGCAGTTACGCAGCTGCAAGACTGTTGTGTCCGCAGCTCATAAATGAACGCTTTGCGTGAACTTACGTTGGTGACCATTACAGTTGTGTTATGTTACGTTTCATCTTTGCCTGGCCTGGCCTCACCATTGTTTGCAAACTTTGTATTTACGTTTAACGTTTCTGTTATTGGAAGACACTGCACAACAATGTTAAGGTAAAAACATTTTTTTTAATGTATACAAAAGTTTAAAAGAATTTTTTTTTAACAATAAACACCCATCTACCTCCCACCCCCACCCCAACAGTGAAATTTTAAAAAATGACAATAACAACCTTAACAACAGCATAATATATAACAGTATAACAACAACAACAACAGCAAACTTTCAAAAACAATTATAAATATAACGAACACCCACCCACCCGTCAACAAATTTATTAATAACAAGAGTAACAAGAGT
This sequence comes from Pristiophorus japonicus, assembly GCF_044704955.1. Lineage (NCBI taxonomy): Eukaryota > Metazoa > Chordata > Chondrichthyes > Pristiophoridae > Pristiophorus > Pristiophorus japonicus. The sequence goes on from NC_091994.1 coordinate 21,818,943, forward strand.
ACAAAAACAAACATTTCCCCCCCTGTCCTACTTGCGGCCACGCCTCACCTTGCCTTTACCCCCCCTGGTCTGAACACCACCTCTCCCCCTTGTACCCACAACAAGCCACCTTGTAGCAGGGCACCTCGAGTGCTGATGCTGTGTGGGGGCTGACGGCAGAGTCAAAGGTGGGGCTGGAGAAGATGGAGAGGACGTTTCCAAAGAAACATCCCCTGAGTCAGAAGCAACTGCTTCCTTCTGACTCTCATCCGTCGGCGGCAATGTCGATACAGCACCTTGGGGGTGCAGTGCCTTATTCTGAGACCACAGGCTGCCATGTGGCATCCATGGACTCGGCTATTCTCTCCATCACCGCTAACATCCACGACATCTCCTGCGAAACTATCGCGGTCAGAGCGGCAACGCGCCCAGTTAACCTGGCCATTGCCTGGAGCAGCTCTCGACCAATGTCGACGCTCGTCCTAGACAGTTGCACCATGTCCATGCTGACATCTGCCGGTCTTGGAGCAATCCGACCTTGCCGAACCAACCTCTGCGGGGTCGGCGCAGGCATTGAACCACTCTGGGGTGCCCTGCTGCAAGGAGCTTGATCCCGCTGCTTCCTCGGTGGCCGCAGGAACATTTGAGGACCCCGCTGAAGGCTCTTCCTCCACCCCCTCACTGTCCTCGATGGACAAGAGGACCTGCACCAATAGAGGAGAGGCTCTTGCTTCCTCGCCTCCAGATGCAGCCTGCAGAACCTGTAAAGCCTGGTAAGCCTGGAGAGCCTGGGTAGCCTGGTGACCTAGAAAACATAAATGAGGTTAGTAGCAGAGAAGGGGATGTCAGGGTGACATGAGAATGCTTACGATGCAAATTCATATGTATGAGGAGCAACACTACTTCTATAAATATCACTGACAGACTTCACATATAATTAACATCATGATAGTACAGAATCTGCATTGCATTACAATGATATTTCATGTGCCCATCATTAATTACATAACATTACATTAATCATATGTTGTACTGAAATGGCATTAAATTATTTTAAATCACCAATGGTTTATACATTACTCACGTGGCACAAGAACAGGTTCAGCACCACCACGGGTGGTCGACCGATTGTGGACCCCACTAAAGCCAACGCCCGCTCCTCGAGGTCGGTCAATTCGCAGAGGTGTGCCGGTCCTTCTCCAGTCCGCCTCGGCTCGGCCCAGTTTTTCGACAGTTTCTTCTGCAAAGGTGATAAGAGCATGGCATAAGCTCATTGCCTAGGTACTATCACAGATATTAATAGATACTATTACTATTACACAACACACAAAACAACACACAGAACGCACAGATAATCTCCAAATAGTCATCGCCCTTGCTATTCATCATTAACGTTATATGCTAATACGCTTTGTATGCAATTGAATGCATGGTTATATCTACAGTCTGAGAATAAATTTAATAAGATCGAGGTTAGGAACTAACGTATGACACCTAGATTACTAGCCTAATTACAACCCAGCAGATCTACATTTGAATTAATGAGTCATTGCATCATTACAATTTATAAATTTAATAAATTTAATATTTACTCTTCCGGAACCAACAAGGTCGTTCCAGCGCTTGTGGCACTGGTTCAGCTCACAGACATCATGTGCCACCGACGAGACCACTTCGGCAATCTCCACCCATATACGTTGGTAAACCCTAGGGCATGGTTTCTCACGACCATCCCGGGTCAATTGGGCCCAACGACTTTCTACCTCTTGTATGAGGACAGCATTGGCCTCCTCAAAATAACGCTTTGTGCGCCTTCTACCATCCATCTCCTCTCCCACCTTACCCAGATCACTCCCTTCAACCATCTCCTCCACCTTTATACGACATCAGCCATCACCTCACCTACATGCTCCATTATACGTTTAGTCAAAAAATCTAATAATCTCTATCGATCTCTATTAATCTCCAAACCAGCTTTCCACCAACAACCACACTCCCCTGTCTCTCTCCCTCTCGCTCCGTTCTGCGCATGTGCAGATGACCCCTGACCTCCCGAATCGCAGGAAAAGTTAATCACCAAAAAAAAACACGCATGTGCAGAACGGCCGTTGCTATGGATGTCGGCCTTGCACGATGGAATAAATCGCTAATGCCAAAATTAAAAAGTGGAAACTAGTGGGTTTTAAAATGGGCGATATTCCGGCGATCCCGAAAAATAATATTATCACTAACCCTGGAAATATCGCCCAGATATAGACCACGATGCAAAATCTAGCCCAAACTGTTTATTTATTATGTTGATTGAGGAATAAATATTGGCCAGGACACCAGGGATAATTCCCCTGCTCTTCTTCAAAATAGTGCCATGGGATCTTTTACATTCACTTGAGAGGACAGATGGGGCCTCGGTTTAATGTCTCATCCAAAAGACCGCACCTCCGACAGTGCAGTGCTTCCTCAGTACTGGAGTGTCAGCCTAGATCTTTTTTATGCTCATTTCCTTGAAGTGGGACTTGAACCCACAACCTTCTGACTCAGAGGCGAGAGTGTCAGCCACTGAGTCACAGCTGACACTGTCTAGCACTATATACTGCTCCATTTCTAATGCCCTTCAATCATTCTTTTTGTAAAATATTCATCCAGTTTCCTCTTGAGTGTAAGCAGTATAAAACAATTATGCTCTCTTCTATCTGAGGCTATCATTTGTATGTTCCATCTTTTACTTTTAATAATGAACAGTTTAAAAGCTGTCTGCAACCTCGGCATCCTATTTGACCCTGAGCTGAGCTTCCGACCCCATCACTAAGACCCCCTACTTTCACTTCTGTAATATTGCCCGCCTTTGCTCCTGCCTCAGCCTGTCTGCTGCTGAAACGCTCATCCGTGCCTTTGTTACCTCCAACAACTCAACTATTCCAATGTTCTCCTGGATGCCCTCCCATCTTCCACCCTCCATAAACTTTGAACTCATCCAAAATTCAGCTGCCCGCATCCTAACTAGCACCAAGTTCCGTTATCCCATCACCTCAGTGCTCGCTGACCTATATTGGCTCCACTTCGATTTTAAAATTCTCATCCTTGTGTTCAAATCCCTCCATGGCCTCACCCCTTCCTATCTCTGTAACCTCCTCCAGCCCAACAACCCTCCAAGAACTCTGTGTTCCTCCAACACTGGCCTCGTGCACATCCCGATTTCCTTCGACCCACCATTGGCGGCCGTGCCTTCAGTTGTCCAGGCCATAAGCTTTGGAATTCCCTCCCTAAACCTCTCTGCCTCCCTACCTCTCTGTCTCCTCCTTCAAGCGGTTCCTTAAAAGTTACCTCTTTGTCTAAACTTTTAGTTGTGTCCTAATATCTCCTTAAGTGGCTCAGTGCCAAATTTTGTTTGATAACGCTCCTGTGAAGCACCCTGGGACATTTTAGTACATTAAAGGTGTTATATAAATGGAAGTTGTTGTTTGCTATCGGTATGTTTTGTATTTCTGAGCCTTGTGTTGGTATGTGGCTTGAGTGCAATACAATGACTGACTTCAGCCAATATCTGAAGTGCTATGCTTTATTGGTGTAATGGTGCATGCAGTGTAAGTATGGTCAGTGTTGCTGCCCCTTTGTGCTGTGTGAACGTGTGTTTTTCTAAACTCCTGAAGTTCTCCTCAGTGATCCCTAAATGAAGAATTCGATATGACAGATGACCCTGTGGTGACCTTGGACTCAGAGGGTCAACCACTGCCCTGTGCAAGTACTCTCGAGGGCCTGCATCAGCAACGGAACCATGCTGTGATATACTCAAAGAAAAGAAAGAAAAACTTGCATTTATCATCATCATCATCATAGGCAGTCCCTCGAAATCGAGGAAGACTTGCTTCCACTCTAAACATGAGTTTGTAAGTGACTGAACAGTCCAATATGGGAATTACAGTCCCTGTCACAGGTGGGACAGACAGGCATTGAAGGAAAGGATGGGTAGGACTGGTTTGCCGCACACTCCTTCTGTTGCCTGCGCTTGATTTCTGCATGCTCTCGGCGATGAGACTTGAGGTGCTCAGCATCCTCCCGGATGCACTTCCTCCACTTAGGGTGGCCTTTGGCCAGGGACTCCCAGGTGTCACTGGGGATGTTGCATTTTATCAATGAGGCTTTGAGGGTTTCCTTGAAAGATTTTGTCTGCCGACCTTGGGCTCGCTTGCCGTGTAGGAGTTCCAAGTAGAGCGCTTGCTTTGGGAGTCTTGTGTCAGGTATGTGAAAAATGTGGCCCGCCCAATGGAGCTGGTCGAGTGTGGTCAGTGCTTCGATGCTGGGGATGTTGGCCTGGTCAAGGACGCTAACTTTGGTGCGTCTGTCCTCCCAGGGGATTTGCAGGATCTTGCGGAGACATCGTTGGTGGTATTTCTCCAGCGATTTGAGGTGTCTACTCTATATGGTCCACGTCTCTGAGCCGTACAGGAAGGCAGAAGTAGAGGAGCAACACAACAGGGTGCTGGGATGGGTATTGTCTCAATGCAATTAATGAAAGATACAGCCTGAAACTTTCTTGTTCCCCAGATGAGGATGTGAAGTAACTGCGCCAACAATCAGTCCAGAGGAAATCGAGTGAAAACCCTAATCTTATGTTCAATGTGGATACATAAGAACATAAGAACAGAAGAATTAGGAACAGGAGTAGGCCATCTAGCCCCTCGAGCCTGCTCCGCCATTCAAAAAGATCATGGCTGATCGAGCCGTGGACTCAGCTCCACTTACCCGCCCGCTCCCCGTAACCCTTAATTCCCTTATTGGTTAAAAATCTATCTATCTGTGATTTGAATACATTCAATGAGCTAGCCTCAACTGCTTCCTTGGGCAGAGAATTCCACAGATTCACAACCCTCTGGGAGAAGAAATTCCTTCTCAACTCGGTTTTAAATTGGCTCCCCTGTATTTTGAGGCTGTGCCCCCTAGTTCTAGTCTCCCCGACCAGTGGAAACAACCTCTCTGCCTCTATCTTGTCTATCCCTTTCATTATTTTTAATGTTTCTATAAGATCACCCCTCATCCTTCTGAACTCCAACGAGTAAAGACCCAGTCTACTCAATCTATCATCATAAGGTAACCCCCTCATCTCCGGAATCAGCCTAGTGAATCGTCTCTGTACCCCCTCCAAGGCTAGTATATCTTTCCTTAAGTAAGGTGACCAAAACTGCACGCAGAACTCCAGATGCGGCCTCACCAATACCCTGTACAGTTGCAGCAGGACCTCCCTGCTTTTGTACTCCATCCCTCTCGCAATGAAGGCCAACATTCCATTCGCCTTCCTGATTATCTGCTGCAGCTGCAAACTAACTTTTTGGGATTCATGCACAAGGACCCCCAGGTCCCTCTGCACTGCAGCATGTTGTAATTTCTCCCCATTCAAATAATATTCCCTTTTACTGTTTTTTTCCCCAAGGTGGATGACCTCACATTTTCCGACATTGTATTCCATCTGCCAAACCTTAGCCCATTCGCTTAACCTATTCAAATCTCTTTGCAGCCTCTCTGTGTCCTCTACACAACCCGCTTTCCCACTAATCTTTGTGTCATCTGCAAATTTTGTTACACTACATTCTGTCCCCTCTTCCAGGTCATCTATGTATATTGTAAACAGTTGTGGTCCCAGCACCGATCCCTGTGGCACACCACTAACCACCGATTTCCAACCCGAAAAGGACCCATTTATCCCGACTCTCTGCTTTCTGTTAGCCAGCCAATTCTCGATCCATGCTAATACATTTCCTCTGACTCCGCGTATCTTTATCTTCTGCAGTAACCTTTTGTGTGGCACCTTATCGAATGTCTTTTGGAAATCTAAATACACCACATCCATCGGTACGCCTCTATCCACCATGCTCATTATATCCTCAAAGAATTCCAGTAAATTAGTTAAACATGATTTCCCCTTCATGAATCCATGTTGCATCTGCTTGATTGCACTATTCCTATCTAGATGTCCCGCTATTTCTTCCTTAATGATAGCTTCAAGCATTTTCCCCACTACAGATGTTAAACTAACCGGCCGAAAGTTACCTGTCTTTTGTCTGCCCCCTTTTTTAAACAGAGGCGTTACATTAGCTGCTTTCCAATCCGCTGGTACCTCCCCAGAGTCCAGAGAATTTTGGTAGATTATAACAAATGCATCTGCTCTAACTTCTGCATCTCTTTTAATACCCTGGGATGTATTTCATCAGGATCAGGGGACTTGTCTACCTTGAGTCCCATTAGCCTGTCCAGCACTACCCCCCCTAGTGATAGTGATTGTCTCAAGGTCCTCCCTTCCCACATGGTCCTCCCTTCCCACATACCTCACGGTTCTATAACATGGACCTGGCTGTGTAATATTTAATTCACGAGTGTATCCTATAGACTCAGCTTCTCTCATTGTATAAACACAGAATCACCTCCGCTGCTGAGCAATGTTCCCTGTAAGCTGCGCTTTGTTCTGTGTGGCCTGTTTCTTTTACTGCGCGGTCCCTTTAAATGTTTGTGCATGTGCAGTATTTACATTGGAAAAAGCGATGAGCGGCCTGCATGGAATCTTTCACATTACAACAGTGACTACACTTCAAAAAGTACTTAATTGGCTGTAAAGCACTTTGGGACATTCAGTGGTTATGAAAGGTGCTATATAAATGCAAGTTTTTTCTTTATTATGGCCGCGCAGCTTAGAGGGAACATTGCTGCTGTGTATTTGGAGGGTCACTTTTGCCCACGATGTAATGTATGCTCACAGGTTTGTAAAGCTGTTGCATTGTGAGTGGCTTAGCCAGTCATGTGATGTTCACAAGACTCAATAAAACCCCAGCCCGTTGGGTCTAGGTCATCTGCTATGACGTATGCAGTTGTGAGCCTAATGGATGAACTGGTAATGTGTAGTGTGATTGTTAAACCTTTGTTAACAAACCAACTAGTTCTTAATAGCAATGTATTGCTATGAATTCTTAAGCAAAACACCCATGAAGCAAACACATTACACAAGGATTCATGGCCCGCAAGCTGTCAATGTTTTCAGGAGAGGAAGAAAATTCAACAGAAAAAAAGGTTAAAAATTCATCTGAGTTCATGTAAAATTATGTGTCATTGTTACATGGAAGATTATGCAGATATACAGATATACATTGATTGTTTTGCAAGTTGATCATAGGCCATGCTACGGGGGTTGTGGGAAGGAAGGCCAAGTTGAGACACATTATTTACTAGATTTAAAAAAATGATTTCCTGGAATGTGGGGGTCGCTAGCAAGGCCAGCATTTATTGCCCATCCCTAATTGCCCTTGAGAAGGTGGTGGTGAGCCGCCTTCTTGAACCACTACAGTCCGTGTGGTAAAGGTACTCCCACAGTGCTGTTAGGGAGGGAGTTCCAGGATTTTGACCCAGTGACGATGGTGATATATTTCCAAGTCAGGATGATGTGTGACTTGGAGGAGAGTGTGGAGGTGGTGGTGTTCCCATGCGCCTGCTGCCCTTGTCCTTCTAGGTGGTAGAGGTCGCAGGTTTGAGAGGTGCTGCCGAAGAAGCCTTAGTGAGTTGCTGCAGTGGCGCTTGTAGATGGTACACACTGCAACCACGGTGCGCCAGTGGTGGAGGGAGTGAATGTTTAAGGTGGTGGATGGGGTGCGAATCAAGCGGCTGCTTTGTCCTGGATGCTGTCGAGCTTCTTGAGTGTTGTTAGAGCTGCACTCATACAGGCAAGTGGAGAGTATTCCATCACACTCCTGACTTGTGCCTTGTAGATGATGGGAAAGCTTTGAGGAGTCAGGAGATGAGACACTCACCGCAGAATACACAGCCTCTGACCTGCTCTTGTAGCCACAGTATTTATGTGGTTGGTCCAGTTAAGTTAAGCATTAAGTGTGGTTTGGGTATTTAGTGGTTGGAACAGGGGACTGGGGAATTGGCAGTTTTTTTTATTCCTTCTGTGTTTTAACTGGAACAATCCATGTCACTACTATATCCTGCAGTTTGAGTAAATTACTCTTTTACGGTTTTAGGAACATCGGAATAGGAGGAGGCCATTCAGCCCCTTTCCCTGTTCCGCCATGGATCATGGCTGATCTGTATCTTAACTCCATCTACTCGATTTGGTTCCGTAACTCTAATACTCTTGCCCAACAAAAATATATCCATCTCCGTTTTGAAATTTTCAATTGATCCTCAGCCCCAACAGCTTTTTGGGAGAGAGAGTTCCAGATTTCACTGCCCTTTGTGTGAAGAAAAGCTTCCTGCATCATCCCTGAATGACCTCGCTCTAATTTTAAGGCTACGGCCCCATGTTCTGAGGAAATAGTTGCTCTCTCTCTACCCTATCAATTCATTTGACCATCTAAAACACCTCAATTGGATTGTGCCTTAATCTTCTATATTCAAGGGATTACTAGCCTAGTCTATGCAACCTGTCCTCATAATTTAACCCTTTTAGCCCCGGTATCATTTACATATATTTAATTGTCAGGAAATGAGTTTAACTTCAATCTTCACTGGGTTTGAGAGGGAGCTGATAGGACTAGGAGCACATAGAGCAAGCCAGGATCTAGGCGAATTTAGGGAAGGACTACAATGTAATTGGGCAGGATTTTGTTTTGCCGTAGCATGATCGGAGAGAATTGTATTGGTGGAACACAACCGGAGAAAGAATTTTGGAGGAAACGTTTGCACAATATGATTAGTGAGCAGTGAAGGCAACTAATTAGAAAGGAGAAACACAGGCTGTGAAATTTGGAGGCTCAGTGCCACCCGTAAAGGCTGGTTTTGCTGAAAAAAAGGCGCCTGACTTCTGCCCGCTTCCAGCGTGGAACATGGGGGCCGCTATTTTAGGGAGGTCGTTAGTGCTACCGTTGCCTGCATTCGCCGGCCACAGGTAAATATGCAGATCGTGACGTCAATCAGCATGCAATGCCTGAATTGCCACACAACTGTGATTTGGACATTGGCGCTCCGGATACCGCGCTCTCCAAACCACGCACGGAAGAACGTGCGTGCAGCCAGTGCTTCTTTAACGGACACACACATCTTTCAGATTTTAACTTTTGGACTTTTCTTTTACGTATCAGAGTTGCAATACATTTTTAAAGTTGTGAAAGTGTGCAGGGAGTACAGGGAGTGCAAAAATAGGCAGGCTGCTTATTTTTAAATGATTAAAAAAAAAATTTTGCTCAAAAGGCAGTTCAGCTTTAAGGGCTAGAGGCTGCCTTGAAAATGAACAGCCCAGCTTTAAGGAAAGGCAGCCTCACTCTAGCAACAGGAGCTTGGGCCTCCTGCTGAGCACACAGCCCATCAGCAGCGTGATCGTCATGGGTTGTGCACTACAATCATTTAAATTAGCAGCACCAATTGACGTGGCATCTGGGCTCTGTGAATGGGCGTGGGCATATCTCGCATTGTGGTGCCTGTGCCCGTTCTTTTGCGTTATCGAATTTCCCGGCCACAGAGACTTAGCTAATAGGGGAGAAAATCAGTTTATCCAATGAGGAAGAAGAAAACTGATAGACAGACTCAATGGTCACAGTGGAGATGACAGTCACAAGATTTTCCAGAAATTTTATTCTAAGAATTTGTACAAAGCTAGAAGATTACAGGAAATAAAATGAACTATTACTTTATGTCAAATAGATTGTCTTTGCTAACTGCACGGAACGCTCCCTTTACAACATAAAATAAGGAACATTAAATCAAAATCTCACTAACTATAAATTGCCAATTCAATCATACCATAATTAATCACTGGAGGGCACTATACAATATGGTCCTAATGCGATAATGTATGAAACAAAATGAAATACAGGGACTCCGCGTAGAGTTCAATTAGGTTTGCATATCCAGACCTTCAAATTCTATTATATTTGTGCAACATGAATCATGTTAAAATAATTAATTTTGTCAGCATTATATATATATTATTAATACAGTTCATTATTTTATCTTGGTCCTTCGGGACTGCACCGTGATGTGATGGGATGATGCTGAGAGTTATGCTGGTGGGAGTATAACTGTTATATAGGCAAATGCAGTAGCCAATTTTACACACAGCTAGGTCCCACAAAGCAGCAACTGAGATATATGACCATTTGATCTGTGGTGTAATCTTGTGCAGACACTGTTATGAGAGGATGATTTTAAAACCAATCCACAAGCACCACTTGTAAAAGGAACACAGTTAGTTTGAAAGCTAGATTTGAGAAAGTAGGTTAAGATAGAGATGTCCAAACTATTTGTCCTCATGGCATGTATAAATGTGTACCAGGGAGCCTGTGGGCTGCATTTAAATACCATCCATATTCCTATTAGATTGTAAAAGTCTCAACTTGCAGATACTAATAGATCTTGGTGTTCCACTTTTGGGCATATATACCATAGATTTAAAGTAATTGGTAGGCGGTTTAAAGGGGATTTGAGGGGACATTTCTTCATCCAGAGGATGGTGGGGATCTGCAACTCACTGCCTGAAAGGGTGGTAGAGGCAGAAACCCTCACCATATTTTAAAAGTACTTGGATGTGCACTTGAAATGCCGCAACCTACAGGGCTACGGACCAAGAGCTGGAAAGTGGGATTATTCTGGATAGCTCTTTTTTGGCCGGCATGGACACGATGGGCCGAAATGGCCTCCTTCCATTCTGTAAATTTCTATGATTCGATTCTATAATTCTATACCAATGAGACAACTGTGCTAGGATTAGCCCCTTTCCAAACTTCCACAAAATTCATCAGGATGAATGAAGGAATAGGAATGTAAGTGCAAGGACTGAGCTGCCTATGCTTTGAAGTGGGGGTGGGGGGGTGGGGGGTTGCCAGGGTTTGCAGTTTGGATATCCCTGGGTTAGAAGATACTACAGTCTGGTCCAGTTGGTGTTACCCATCTATATTGCTTCTCACCAACATTATGAGCAAATTTTGGTTCCTTCTCTCTCATTTACATCTTTAGCTTTCCTTATATTTTGAAATGTTCGAGTGTTGTTCCCCTCCCTCTATTTATTTAGATACAGCTGGATTATCTTTCTCCTCCTGTTGTACTCTTGTCCACTTGTCTTCTAGGTTGATCCCTGGGGTGAGAGGGTTGTCCTATGAAGAGAGATTGAGTAGATTGTGCCTATACTTTCTGGAGTTTAGAAGAATGAGAGGTGATCTCATTGAAACATATAAGATTCTGAGGGGTATTGACAAGGTAGATGCTGAGAGGTTGTTTCCCCTGGCCTGACAGTCTAGAACTGAGGGGCATAGTTTCAGGATAAGGGTCAGCCATTTAAGACTGAGATGGGGAGGAATTTCTTCACTCCGAGGGTTGTGAATCTTTGGAATTCTCTACTTCAAAAAGCTGTGGATGCTGAATCGTTGAGTATAGTCAAGACTGAGATAGATAGATTTTCCTAAGTGGAGGAAGTGCATCAGGGAGGGCGCTGAGCACCTCGAATCTCATCGCCGAGAGCATGCAGAAATCAAGCGCAGACAATGGAAAGAGCTTGCGGCAAACCACCCACCCTTTCCCTCAACGACTGTCTGTCCCACCTGTGACAGAGTCTGTGGTTCTCGTATTGGACTGTACAGCCACCTAAGAACTCATGTTAAGAGTGGAAGCAAGTCTTCCTCGATCCCGAGGGACTGCCTATGATGATGATGAGATAGATTTTTGGACGCTAGGAGAATCAAGGGATATGGAGATAGGACAGAATAGTAGAGTTGAGGTCAAAAATCAGCCATGATCTTGTTGAATGACGGAGAAGCCTCGAGGGGCATTATAGCCTACTCCTGTTCCTTATTCTTATGTTCTTAAAGGAGCCTGACTCAATTCCAAGGGAATGGTCACCCTGTAATACTTCATCCAAGTGACCATTCATCCTGCAGGAGTCGAGATAATGCTAGCAGTCTCATCCACTGACCCTGCAGGAATTATCGGATGAGGAGCAAGAACTCTAGCTGATTATTTTCTCTTTGGAGCAGGAGCCAATTTTTGAGGTCAATTAACTCACAGTAGAGTAAGGATTGAACCTGGGACTTGCTTTCTCTGTAGGACTTAACTAGTCACCCCAATAAGCAGCCGCGCCATTGGGAAAAGCAGCCATCATATCCCTTTTTATGATCCCGTTTCCCAAGGATACAGTTTGCTGACTTTACAGTTCTCTATATAATATAGCTGCTAATTATGTTAGTTGGTTAGTTAGAAATGCTATTGCCAAGCTTTCAAGCAAATTAACCCTTTCTACAGGTTTTATGATGTATGTGTAATATTGTATCCAGAATTATATCAAAAACAATAGCAATGTCATGATGAGCTATCACAATATTGTAAACCCTTGTTACATGCATCTTCTTTCAAGTCAAATGCCAGTTGTTGCCTCTACACGGCATTTCTTGCATATGTTTATCCACTTTTACTCCCAATAATTTTTCCAGTTTAGTTGCAAATGATAGCCTAGAAATTACTACAGTACTGGCGATATTAGCAGTCGAATGCTTAACATGCTCATAGGGCATTCCTCAGATTGTTACTTTCACAAAGGTGTAAAACCTTTATTGGTATTAAATGGGTTAATGCCTCCACTAAGGTAACATTAAGCGTTCATCTGCAAATACTTACAACTGTAATTTGCTGCTTAATATTGATGTATGTTAAATGACAAACTTAATGTTACAAATTTCAACAAGGGAAACTCTGATAGTTTCCTGTTGGATGGTGCCATTCATTATTGTCTACTCCAAGTTCGCATATATGTCCTGATGTGTGCTGAGGTTGTTGACATACATCTCATCTTGTGGGGTTTCATTGTTCAGAAATGGAGTTGGTAGTACATATATGCTATGGCAGTCATCTGCCGGCATCTTCTGTTGCATTGAGCTTGAAAGAAAATTGTGAAGGTTGATTAATTTTCTTTCTTTGAGAAAATGAGTGCACAAGAATTTTATCCGATCTAATGGACATGAAAAATCCTTCTAATAATCCAATATTTTCCTTGAGGAGAAAGTCAATTCAGGACTCCCTTTTTCAATGACCAATGAACTCCCCAAACCCTTTACTCTTACCCAACCCCTACAATCTCACCTGTAGAGGCGTGTGAGAAGCTTATGGACATTTTAGTTTCAAAGATCAAGACTTCTCCCCTCCATTCCTCCCATCACGCACAGCTTTTCCCTCACCCCAGCCCTTTTACCATACCACAGAAATGTCTCCTGTTTTATTTTTCATCGGTTCAGCAGACATATTCTCTATGAGACCCATCGCCTGCTCTTTCAATCTGCTCAGCATCCTGCGACTGACCATATAGCTGTCTCTCCTTGCCCCAGTGCTCACTGATATCATAATGGCTCTTTCTAAACACACATCATTTCAAAATTGCCATCATCACTCTCATCATCAAAAGAAACACTTCAAACTCCACCCCCCACCCCCAGACTCCGCATATCTCCTTTGCTAGGTCCTTGAATGCATTATCATTCTATCATGCTCCCTTCTCCCAAAGTTCCCTTTGCAAATTCCTTCTTAGTGGTGTTGATAACAGCCACCAGGGTGGTCTTAGAGCTGTGGGCAGCATAGAAGCAGGATTGAAGGAGAAGAGGCTCAAAGGGCATGTGCTGGATGCAGAGCTCACGTTATGTTGTGAATGCAATAACTGTTAGACTGAGTACTGTTTAACTCCAAGAGGTATGACCTTGGCTCTGCTTTATTAAGGCCCAAAGTGACTAATATACAAAATGGCTGGCCTTTTATACTTGGGTAGCACACACGTGTGTGCAGCCCAATGGCCTCCAACAGTGACGCCATCTAGTGGCTAGTGATCCCAAAAGTACATACATGACATTGGTCAGCCACTCTCCTGTCTCGACTCCATGGCCCACCTGCCCTCAATGATTCCACTCCTACCGATCCCTACATAGCACCACATCTCCAGCAATCACATTTTCTCTCACCCTCTGTAATGAGTCAGGTTTCATCCTCGGCCCTGGCCATCTCCTAATTTACATGCTGTCCCTGGGAGACATTATCCACAGGAGTGGGGCCAGTTTCCATATGAACGTTGATAACAGCCACCAATACCTCTCCATCTCCACCCTCAATTACACAATAGCGTCCGTGTTGTCAGATCGCCTATCTCATACCGTCATGGATGAGCCAGAACTTTCTCCTATCTGAACACTAGGAAAACCAAAGCCATCTTCGAGCTCCTGCCAAAAGCTTTGTACCTTCTCCCCAGCTGCTTGCTCTGCAATGTGAAACCTCAGTGTCCTGTTAAAACCCCATATCCTATTCATCATTAAGATCGCTTCTCAACATTGCTCTCCTCTGCTCGTACCTCAGACCCATTGCTACTTTCACATTTACATTACCTCAAGACTTGACTTTTCTAACGCCCGCCTTGCTCGTTTTCCTGTCTCCATCCAACACAAACTCCTGATGCCCACATTCTGTTGGCAGTTAGTCCTGCTCGTTCCTGACTCTCATCCTCGCTGAGTGTCACTGGCACTCTGTCCCACCCTCCACAATCTCCTTGAGCCCGACAGGCAGCCCATGCCCTATGATCCTCTGACTCTGGCCTTTTGTGTATCTCCCCTTTTCACAATGCTCTCCAGTGCTTGAAATTTCAGTCATTTTAGTTAGATTTTCTGGAACTTGCTCCCTAAACGTCTTTACCTTTCTACTTCACTGTCCACCTTTACGAACCTCCTGAAAACCTAAATGACCTACTATACATCCCTCCTAACTCTGCTGCTCCAGCTCGGTTGCCACTTTCTATTGTCTGATGCGCGTTGGGCCATATTATTACATTAAAGATGGCATTGAAATTCAATTGGTTGTTGCTTGCTGTTTTTACAACATGGAAAACCCGTGCTGGTGGTACCAGCTCCCAACATGTGGGGCTCTTGCAATCAGCTGGAGCCTGAAAGCAAACTCTGGGATTCACTAATACCAATAAGAAGGAAGACCTGTTAAAAATGGGTCATTTCAGCCACTGGTCTTAGCGAATCCTAATAATTCAGGAGCTGGAGCAGGCATGGATCTTAATAAAAGCCCAGGGGCATCACGGGCCAGCCCACACTATGATATGCATGTGCACTAGGTCCGTGCTGCAGAGCAGGCCTCCAGTCGTCTTGCTTAATCCTTGCCACTGGACCAAGACCTAGCTCTGTCAAACCCGTGTGGTGGCTGGTGTGCAACGGTCACCACACGTTAAAAAAATCCACACACAGACATCTTCCACCCTTCAACATGTAGTTCGGGTCCTTCATTGAAACACCTGTGAACTCATCCTCTTTTTGCGTGGCAGCAAGTCATTCTCGTTTCGAGGGATTGCCTATGATGATGATGATAATAAAAAGAATAAAAAAAGAAAGACTTGGATGTAGATAGCGTCTTTCACGACCACCCGGATGTCCCTAAGTGCTTTACAGCCAATGAAGTATTTCTTGAAGTGTAGTCCCTGTTGTAATGTAGGAAACACAGCAGCCAATTTGTGCACAGCAAGCTCCCACAAAAAGCAATGTGATAATGACCTGATGCCCTGTTTTAGTGATGTTGATTGAGTGATAAATATTGGCCAGGAAGCCAGAGATAACTCCCCTGGCTGTTCTTCGAAATAGTGCCAAGGGATCTTTTACCTCCAGCTGAGAGAGCGGGCAGAGCCTCGGTTTAACGTCGCCATCTGAAAGATGGCACCGCTGACAGTGCAGCACTCCCTCAGCACTGCACTCCAGTGTCAGCCTAGATTTTTGTGCTCGAGTCTCTGGATGGGACATGAACCCACAACCTTCTGACTCAGTTTGTATATTTAAAACTCAGAATGGAACTTTCTCAGGAAGGTCGCCGGTTTGAATGAACTGATCCCGGCCAGGACAGTGGTAAGGATAATAAACTCTCACACATTTCTCATTGCCTGTGACCAGAGAGGAGAAAAATCAGTGAAGGTCCCTGCTCCTGACCACTGCCCATTGAACCTTTAATGGAATGTACATCTTTACAGACATCATTACAAGAGTCGGTTCTGATGGCTTCACGGTTGAATAGTCTGCTAATATTCTCTGTTCAGGCTGGAAAACAATATATGGCCACTTGCCCAAGGTACTCGAGGTCAGGTAGCACTTACAAAAGCCCAGTCCACCTAGGGTAGTGTTCCAGATTTCTAAAAAATTGTCCTACATTCTATCACAGCTATTAGAATAACGTTTTCAATTATTTTTGCAGTATTTGTACATGACTGCTGGAATTATTTGATTTTTTTAATGTAATTTTTATAAAGTACAAAGGAATATTTCAATATTCACAGAATAAACCAAAATGTATTCTAATTTTATATTTGAAATTTGTACATATAAATATTTATTTAAGAATTGTTTTAATGGAAATGGGAGGGAAAATAAGAAACCGTTGTGCATATCGTGCTAAATGGAGAACTATACCCTATCCAAAATTCCAGTCTTCAATAATTTAAATGCAGGGAACCAGCCACTTTTATGATGGAAGTCATGCTGTCGGGGTGATACCACTTGTGGCACTGTAGTTTTTCATTAGCAAGAGGACACCATCGCTTGTCCTTGGATAGGATGAAATCGTTGGGGATTTGTAACTACGCTGTAAAACTCTCTGGCTTATTAGTTTTTGAGAGTCTAATATTAAATGCAAATTAATATGCCATATATCGTGATCCCGACTCCGTGGCAGGAGGGAACGCAGTGATGTCCCCACGTTAATGAACAACACAAGGATCATCATCATCACCATAGGCAGTCCCTCGAATCGAGGATGACTTGCTTCCACGCCAAAAAGGGATGAGTTCACAGGTGTTCCAATGAAGGACCTAATATTCCAGATCCCGAACTACATCATGAAGGGTGGAAGATGATTGTGCGTGGATTTTTTTTAACGTGTGGTGACCATTGCACACCAGCCACCACACGGGCTTGACCGAGCTCGGTCTTGGTCCAGTGGCAAGGATTAACCAAGACGACTGGAGACCAGCTCTGCTGCACGGACCTAGTGCGCACACATATCGCAGTGTGGGCTGGGCCCGCGCTGCCTCTGGGCCCTCGCCTCTTCTGGGCCCCGAACTCACGCCTCTCCCGGGTCCCAATCAAATCCCTTTACGAACTCTTGCCACTCTTTCACCCCGACCTCGCCGCTCCTGCTGTACCTCCCCACACTGCAATCAGCGACCTGGATTTGGGTGACGTCCGATCCAGTCGCCCTCTTCGCAGCCATCGCACTCCTGCAGCAGCACGCGCTGTGCCCCGCAGTGGCATGCTGCCACACGTTGCTCCCTCTACTGGCCCCGGCCTGCTGATGGTCTTGCAGACTGGGACCGTGCCGATTTCTGGGCCGGGCTGCCGCACGTTGCTTCTTCCAATGGCCCCTGCCCGCCGATGGTCCCGCAGGCCGGGACCGCGCCGACCTCTGGTTGGCTGGTTGTCTCCACTCTAAGGACTTGTGGAGATTTTCATACGGGAGCAACTACTGAAATCTTTGGGCCCGAGTTTGGTCAAACCTAGGTTCCGCCCAAGAGCCGTCCAAAGGACTGCGAAGATCCTGACGGTACTTTTGGCGGAAGCTTCATGAAAAAATGTGAGAAAGACCGCCTGGTGGCAAAAATGGGCCTTGCACGCCGATTCTGGGCGTCAGCGGGTGGTAGCTCCCATTCTGGGCAGCAAATGCCATCCCCGGCAAAGTGCCGTCGAGGATAGAGCCGGGCCCAGGGATGAGGAGGGGAACTGATAAAATTTAAAGTTTTCAAAACAATAAAAATAAAACACCAGAAGTCCTTCCGAGGACCCCATCCACCTAAATCCCTACAAATGAAATAAAGAAAAAAGTGGACTAACCTTTTTTTGCAGGTCTTCATATTTACCGTTCAGGTCAGACCTGCCTCCACGCGGCAGTCTTTTCCCCTGCTGGAGCGGAGGACCGCCCGGACCAAGCTGGGAACGCAGCGGGCGGGAGGACTCATGTGGGCATTGCACATCGGCGCACGCCAGCGGAGGACCTGATGAAACTCGCTCGGAGGGGAGAGCACCCAAAACCCATCGAGGCTGCCGAGAAAACTCGGCGGCAGTCAACGGTAAGTCGACCAAACTCGGGCCGTTAATTTCCTTTTAAATTACATTGAGCTCTTGTTTAAGGGTGTGGGCACTATCGGCTGAAAATGACATTGGACCCAAAATTGGTGGACATGCCGCCCGGGGACCGCCGACATATCGCCCCAAATCGCCAAATTGATCGAAAAATACCTACATACCACCCACATACCGCCCGGCGGAAAATTCATCAGCGACATACCGCCGGGCAGTATGCATACTGTCCGTCCATGCACACCGCCGACATACCGCCCAAAATTGCAGAATTGATATATTACCACCGACATACTGCCGACCCCCCCGGACCACCCTGGAAAAGATGGTTTTAAGTTGATCTTCAGTCGGCGGTATGCATTTTTACCTGTAAAAATGATTTCATCTCTCACCCCTTCCCCGGTCTCTCCCACCCCCAGTCTCTTCCCACAACCCCCAAAGTGATCTGTTCCCCCGACACGGCGATCTCCCCCCCAAGTAGTGATCCCCCCCAAGTAGTGATCTCCCCCAAAAAGCGATCTCCCCCCCCCCCCAAGCAGCGACCCCCCTTCACAGATATCTGCCCCCACAGCAGCGACACCCACCCCACACCTACCTGCACATCGCTCTCAGGCCGGCGGTCTCTGTAGATTCTAGTCTGTGTCTCTCAGGGGGTGGAGCTTTGCAGCGGCATGCGCGTGTTGCACAATCCGGGACCCAAAAAATTCCCGCGTGAAAAGGACTCACCACCCGCACACCGCCGGCTGCACTCCGCTCCACCGGCTGCACTCCGCTCGGCATACCACCGAGAAAAAAGTGACAAAAATCGCGCACACTCCGCCCCAGCGGTACCGGGCAGTATGAAACAACATACCACCGGCATACCGCCGAGAAATGGGCGGACGACCAATTTCACTCCCTTAGTGTTATCATATGCACTCGTTTAGATTATTTTTTCCGCTGCTTAAAATGAACAGCTTGATGCCTCTATTCACTGGCAGTAACTTTTAGGTTTACAAGTTCTTGGGGAATTGGGATCAGATATTTTGGTAATGCTATAAATGGTGATTGTGTAATTCGCTGGTCAGGGTCTACCTTAGAAAGCTGCAGGCATGCAGCCCATCATTTCCGATTGATTCATTTTAATGACCAAAAAGTCAGGGGATGGATGACTGTGGATACCCGAAATGAGCTCCCTGCACCGAATTATGGAAGCACCCCTATCATGTCCGCATTTCTCAAATCTAACTTCTGGCAGGTTTAATCTGCATTGGATTAAAGTGGGTAATGGCACAAACCTTCTGTCAGTATACACAGCCACTTAGCCATATACATTTGGTTATGGACCTGTGAATTATTGACTAAATCTGCTAGAATTACAAAACAACTTGGTTTTAAAATAATTAGTGAATTGGTAAATCCCACGGTGAGCACCGTGAATTGTGCCTTTTACCTCACCCTCCAGGTTGCACTATATTTGCGCCGGAAATTGCTGGAAATGCAAATTCCCAACATGGTCGTTAGATTTATATCAGTATTTTCAGTGCACCTCATTTCTTCAGTGTACAGCAAAGGCAGGATTCTTTTATGATTTACTTCAGTCTCAGTCACACATCCGTTGTGCTGGTGTCTGAAATGATCTTATACTACAGTAAAAACAGCGTTCTTGAAATATCCTACAAACTGTGCTGACACTAACTGTGTCTGGAACTGCGTGCAGTTTTAAAGTACCGAAGGCTATTCATGGTTTCAATACTCACAGGTCATTGCCGCTATTGCTTTGCTCTAAAGGAGACGACAAAGTAAAAAGAAGTTATTGGGGTGGGTTCATCTCAAGAGGCAAAAATAACCTATAACATCATATTTGACACTGATATGAGCTTTCAACCACAGCATAACTAAAACCACCTATTTCCATCTCTGTAGCATTGCCCGTCTCCGCCTTTGCCTCAGCTCATCTGCTGCTGAAGCCTGCATCCAGGCCTTTGTTTCCTCTAGACTTGACTATTCCAATGCACTCCTGGCTGGCCTCCCACATTCTACCCTACATCAACTAGAGCTGATCCAAAACTCGGCTGCCCGTGTCCTAACTCGCACCAAGTCCTGCTCACCCATCACCCCTGTGCTCGCTGACCTACATTGGCTTCTGGTTAAGCAACACCTCAAATTCAAAATTCTCATCCTTATTTTCAAATCCCTCTGTGGCCTCACTCCTCCCTATCTCTGTAATCTCCTCCAGCCCCACAACTCCCTGAGATGTCTGCGCTCCTCTAATTCTGCCCTCTTGAGCATCCCTGATTATAATCGCTCAACCATTGGTGGCGGTGCCTTCTGTTGCCGAGGCCTCAAGTTGAGGAACTTGCTGGTAAACCTCTCCGCCTCTCTATCTTTCTTTCCTCCTTCAAGAAGCCCCTTAAAACCTACCTCCTTTGGTCACCTGCGATAATTTCTACCTATGCAGACAGTGTCAAATGTTTTATCTCAAAGTACTCCTGCGAAACGCTTTGGGACGTTTCAATACAATTATGTTCCTAACACAGATGAGACTGCACACAGGGAGGTTAAAGTAAAAGTGACCTCAGTCTTTATTAAGACACTCCAGAGTGAGGAACAGGCCTTAGGGACCGGCTTATATACAGTGCTCCCAAGGGATGCTGGGATCCCTTGGAACTTCAGGGGATGCGCTCCCTGGTGGCAGAACATGGGAGTGCATGCTTTACAGATACACAACATCACTCCCCCCCCACCAAAGTCAAAATGAAAACTATTTACAAGGTGAGACGGTCGGGAGCCTTTCTTTCCCTGGTGGACCACCTCGGTACAAATGTCTGTTCTGGTGTGTTGGCTGTGCCCTCGCTGGGCTGGCGTGTTGTTGGCCCTGCAGGGCTGCTGGGTGAACCTGGCCTTGCTGGGCTGTTGGGCGTGATGGGTTCGATTTCCTGGTCCGGCGTGGTGTCGTTGATCCTTTAGGTGTGTGTTGTGGGCTCGAAAAAGGTGGTGTCTGCTGTGGGTTGTTCAGGACAGTCTGTGAACCACAGCCTCGTTTGGTCCAGGTGCTTTCTGCAAATTTGTCCATTGTCTAGTTTGACTACAAACACCCTACTCCCTTCTTTAGCTATCACCGTGCCCACGATCCACTTGGGACCATGTCCATAGTTTAGCACATACACAGGGTCATTCAGATCAATTTCCCGTGACACAGTGGCGTGACCATCGTTTACATTTTGTTGCTGCCGTCTGCTCTCTACCTGATCATGCAGGTTAGTGCGAACCAGCGAGAGTCTGGTTTTAAGTGTCCTTTTCATGAGTAGCTCAGCCGGGGGAATCCCTGTGAGCAAGTGGGGTCTCGTGCGGTAGCTGAGCAGTACTCGGGACAGACGGGTTTGGAGTGAGCATTCTGTGACTCGTTTGAGGCTCTGTTTGATGATTTGTACTGCCCGCTCTGCCTGTCCATTGGAGGCTGGTTTAAACGGGGCCGAGGTGACATGTTTGATCCCATTGCAGGTCATGAATTCTTTAAATTCGGCACTGGTGAAACATGGCCCATTGTCACTGACCAGTATGTCAGGCAGGCCGTGGGTGGCAAACATGGCCCTCAGGCTTTCAATGGTGGCGGTGGCGATGCTTCCCGACATTATTTCACATTCAATCCATTTTAAAAAAGCATCCACCACCACCAGGAACATTTTACCGAGAAACGGGCCCACATAGTCGACATGGATCCTCGACCATGGTCTGGAGGGCCAGGACCACAAACTTAGTGGTGCCTCTCTGGGCACGTTGCTCAACTGAGTACACACGCGGCATTGCCGCACACAGGACTCTAAGTCAGAGTCGATACCGGGCCACCACACATGGGATCTGGCTATTGCTTTCATCATTACTATACCATGGTGTGTGTTCTGGAGATCCGAGATGAACGTCTCCCTGCCCTTTTTGGGTAGCACTACACGGTTACCCTACAACAGGCAGTCTGCCTGAATGGACAGCTCGTCCTTTCGCCGCTGGAATGGCTTGATTAGCTCTTGTATTTCAATGGGGATGCTGGCCCAGCTCCCATGCAGTACACAGTTTTTTACTTGGGACAGCAGAGGATCTTGGCTGGTCCAAGTCCTAATCTGGCAGGCTGTGACAGGTGATTTATCATTTTCAAATGCTTTCATGACCATCAACAAGTCTGCGGGCTGCGCCACCATCAACAAGTTTGCAGGCTGCGCCATTTCCACCCCCGTGGTGGGCAATGGTAGCCGACTGAGAGCATCCGCACAGTTCTCGATGACTGGCCTGTGGCGGATGGTATAGTTATACGCTGATAGCGTGAGTGCCCACCTTTGTATGCGGGCTGAGGCATTATTATTTATCCCCTTGTTTTCAGCGAATAGGGATATGAGGGGCTTGTGATCGGTTTCCAGCTCGAATTTGAGGCCAAACAGGTACTGATGCATTTTCTTTACCCCGAACACACACGCTAATGCCTCTTTCTCAATCACGCTGCAGGCCCTCTCAGCTTTAGACAAGCTCCTGGAGGCATAGGCGACAGGTTGCAACTTCCCCGCAACGTTAACTTGTTGTAATACACATCCGACTCCATATGACGACGCAGCACATGCTAGCACAAGTCTTTTACATGGTTATACAATACAAGCAGCTTGTTGGAGCATAAAATGTTTCTGGCTTTCTCAAAAGCAATTACTTGTTTTTTTCCCCCATACCCAGTTCTCACCTTTATGCAATAACACATGTAGCGGCTCTAAGAGGGTGCTTAACCCCAGTAGGAAAAACCAAAATAGTTGAGGAGTCCTAGAAACGACCGCAGCTCCGTGATGTTCTGTGGCCTGGGCGCGTTCCTGATAGCCTCTGTCTTGGCGTCTGTGGGCCGAATGCCGTCCGCCGTGATCTTTCTCCCCAAAAACTCCACTTCTGTTGCTATGAAGACGCATTTCGACCTCTTCAGCCGCAGCCCTATGCGATCTAGTCACTTG
The DNA here is from genome assembly GCF_044704955.1 of Pristiophorus japonicus. Taxonomy (NCBI): domain Eukaryota; kingdom Metazoa; phylum Chordata; class Chondrichthyes; family Pristiophoridae; genus Pristiophorus; species Pristiophorus japonicus. The sequence goes on from NC_091994.1 coordinate 21,841,939, forward strand.
AGGACCTCCTCCAGGTTTTGTAGTTGCTCGACGGTGTCCCGACCCATGACCAATATGTCGTCCTGAAAAACCACCGTGCGTGGTACCGACTTGAGTAGGCTCTCCATGTTTCTCTGGAAGATCGCTGCAGCTGACCAAATTCCAAAGGGGCATGAACAGTCTCTTGTGCGTGTTGATGCAGGTGAGGCCCTTCGAAGACTCCTCCAGCTCCTGTGTCATGTAGGCCGAAGTCAGGTCGAGCTTGGCGAATGTCTTGCCTCCTGCCAGTGTCGCAAATAGGTCGTCTACCTTAGGTAGTGGATATTGGTCCTGTAGCGAGAAATGATTAATAGTTACTTTATAATCGCCGCAAATCCTGACCATGCCATCACTTTTGAGTACTGGAACAATCGGGCTGGCCCACTCGCTGAATTCCACTAGGGAGATGATGCCCTCGCGTTGCAGCCTGTCCAGCTCAATTTCCACGCTCTTCCTCATCATGTGAGGTACCGCTCGCGCCTTGTGGTAGATGGGTCGTGCCTCTGGGACTAAGTGGATCCGCACCTTCGCCCTGGAAAAGTTTCCAATGCCTGGCTCAAAAAGGGAAGGAAATTTATTAAGAACCTGGGTACATGAGGCCTCATCGACATGTGATAGCGCTCGGATGTCATCCCAGTTCCAGCGGATTTTGCCCAGCCAGCTCCTTCCAAGCAGTGTGGGGCCATTGCCCGGGACAATCCAGAGTGGCAGTTTGTGCACCGTGCCCTCGTAGGTGACCTTGGCCATAGTGCTGCCCAGGACAGTGATAAGCTCTTTGGTGTACGTTCTCAGTTTTGTGTGGATGGGGCTCAGGGCTGGTCTGAATGCCTTGTTGCACCACAGTCTCTCAAACATCTTTTTACTCGTGATGGATTGGCTGGTGCCAGTGTCCAGTTCCATGGCTACGGGTAAGCCATTCAATTTTACATTTAGCATTATAGGTGGACATTTCGTCGAAAATGTGTGCACCCTGTGTACTTCAGCGTCTACCTCCTCTCTCTGAGGCTCGAAATTGCTTTGATCCACCATGGACCGATCTTCCTCTGCCATGTGGTGGTTAGCAGATTTTGCAGAGCTTACAACTCGTCTGCAAGCTCGTTGGAGGTGCCCCATTGTCCACAGCTCTTGCAAACGTATCCTTTGAAGCAGCATGAATAGGCTGAATGGAAGCCTCCACAGCGCCAACAATGTGTGAATTGCCTTGCATTCATCCTTTGTTGCGGACTCTGAGTCATCTGGGTCACCTGAGGCCTGCTGGCAGTTGCAGACTCGTGGTTTCCACCCTGTACATTTCTGCTCGCAAACACAGTTCCAATTAATTTATGAACATTGCTAGCACTTGTGTGCTGAGAGATTTGTTTGGTGTTATCACTGGTGGACATAAACGCCTGTGCTATCGCAATGGCCTTGCTGAGGGTCGGTGTCCCTACAGTCAAAAGTTTTCGTAGGATGGTCTCGTGGCCAATGCCCAGTACAAAAAAGTCTCTGAGCATTTGCTCCAGGTAGCCATCAAACTCACATTGTCTTGCAAGTCGCCTTAGCTCGGCGACGTAGCTCGCCACTTCCTGACCTTCAGATCGCTGGCACGTGTAGAACCGATACCTCGCCATCAGCACGCTCTCCCTCGGGTTAAGGTGCTCCCGAACCAGTGTACACAGCTCCTCATACGACTTATCTGTGGGTTTCACCGGAGCCAGAAGATTCTTCATGAAGCTGTAGGTCGGTGCCCCGCAGACCGTGAGGAGGACCCGCTCTCTTTTTTGCAGTGCTTCCTTCTCCGTCCAGCTCGTTGGCTACAAAGTACTGGTCTAGCCGTTCGACATAGGCTTCCCAGTCCTCACCCTCCGAGAACTTCTCCAGGATGCCCACAGTTTGCTGCATCTTTGCGTTGGATTCGTATTCTCGTCGCCAGTTATTGTGTCCCTAACACAGATGAGACTGCACACAGGGATGTTAAAGTAACAGTGACCTCAGTCTTTATTAAGACACTCCAGGGTGAGGAACAGGCCTTAGGGGCCGGCTTATATACAGTGCTCCCAAGGGATGCTGGGATCCCTTGGGACTTCAGGGGATGCAATCCCTGGTGGTGGAACATGGGAGTGCATGCTTTACAGATACACAACAACTACGTTAAAGGCGCTATATAAATACAAGTTGTTGTTGTTATCTGCTGCCTGTATCCTATCCCACACCAAGTTCTGCTCACCCATCACCCCCATCCTCATTGATATATAATGGCTCCCATTCCCTCATGTTTAAAATTCTTGTACTTGTTTCTAACTTCCTCCATGGCCTCTCCCTTCGCTAACTCTGTAATTTCCTTCACTCCTAGTCTCCCCCACAAATGTACCATTATTCCGGCATACCTTCTGTGCCTCCCCCCTCCCTTTGCCTCTCCACTGGCAGCCATGCCTTCAGCCACCTAGGCCCCACTCTCAAGAATTCCCTCCCTAAAACACGTCACCTCTCCAACTTGCTCTCCTTCATTAAGACCTTCCTTAAAACCCACTCTACATCTAAGCTTTGACCACCCCATCTCATATGTCCTCCTTTGGTACATCATTCATATTCCTCACACTTCTGTGAAGTGCCTTTTGCTGCAGTAACAACAACAACTTGTATTTATATTGCACCTTTCATGTAGTAAAATGTCCCAAGGCACTTCACAAAAAATTGACACTGAGCCTATAAGAAATTAGGGCAGATGAACAAAACCTTGGACAAAGATGTAGGTTTTACGGAGTGTCTTAAAGGAGGAAAGGGAGGTAGGGAGGTGGAGAGGGTTAGCGAGGGAGTTACAGAGCTTGCGGCCTCGGCAGCTGAAGGCAGGGCCACCAATGGTTGAGTGATTATAATCAGAGCTGCTCATGGGGGTAGAATTTGAGGAGCGCAGACATCTCGGTGGGTTGGGGGCTGAAGGAGATTACAGAGGTAGGGAATAAAGTCGCTATATAAATACATGTTGTTAAATCTGTTGCTTATAACCCACTGAATACAGCAGGGCCAGTGTCCATTGCAAAACATTAGCCTTTCACTCTCTTTCAAATACTGATTATCTGTAGACTTCCAGACTTTTCTACTTTTATTTCTAATTTTGAACATTTGCAATTTTTTTTAAATCCCTGGTGTACACGAAGCCTGGCAGCATTCCACATGAACCGAATGTGGTACATTATTTACAAGTGTTATTTTTTTAAATAATTGTTCTTGCGATGTGGGCGACAGTGGGAAGGCAGTATTTATTAACCTGAGGGTATTAAGTGTTAACCATATAGTGCGGGACTCGAATCACCTGTAGATCAGACCAGGTAGGGGCGACAGGTTCCCTTCTCTGAAGGACGCCTGTGAACCAATTGGGGCTTTACAACATTCCAGCAATTTTCATGGCCATTTTCTGGAGCCAGCCCACAAATTATCAGAGCTTTTGATCTTAATATTATAACATGCCATGATAGGATTTGAACTTGCAACCTGTCGCTGTAAGAATAAAAGTGTTTAGTAACGGTAAAATTGATTCTGTATATATATAATAATGTTAAAAGTGTCGATTATACGGAAAGGCTGACGTTGCGAAAGAAACAAACTGGATAACTTCCCCAAGTTCATGTCTCCTCTGGCCGGGCAGAGCTCAAGGGACAAAGGAAGCATGGCTTTGAAACTCACCAAACTAGAAAAGGTGTTAATTGGAAAGTCATTAACCTAATCAAGGAATGGCACTGGGCCTCCAGACAGACACCTGTATGAGGAGAAGCCAATCAGGAATGACCCTGGAAACAATACCCAATCCTGAGGCTTTCTGAGAAACAATGGTCTTAAGGGATATAAAAAGTCAAGCCAAAGATTGTTGGGTCTCCCTTTTTTTAAGCACATGGCAAAAGCAGGATCTTCCTCCACAGACCAAGAGGCAGGCCGTGTGCTTTGCCAGAAGGAAGTGAAGTACACCTTTTTATAAATCATTATTGTAACATAATTGTATCTGTTGGAACTAAATAAAATCCATAGGATAGCTGACGACTGCTGATAGATGTACATGTGTGTATGTTTAATAAACTATTCCAAATTGTTTTAAAAGGATCGGTCTTGCTGTCAATTTAATGCCAGAGGTTTAGAAATTTTACATTGCTGACTAGTCCAGTGCAAAACCATTAGGCCACCATACATATGCCTCCCTATTCATCTGGCTTGAGTTCAAATTTCTATCACATCTAACATTAAAAGGCATCACCCTCCGAGGATGCCAATGTTGGCTGGGCTACCAAATGAAGCATATCATGGTGGTAGATTGGTTTGTCTTAAGGAGTGGTACCATTTCTTGGAGGGATCTATCCTTACCAGCTGAATCACAACTCTGCAAGTCAACACTAACAGCAACTGTGGAGAATTCAAAGGCTGAATTCAAATAACTTCCTCCTGGCTGAAGGAGGAAGGAAGAATGCTGACAGAGATACAGGAAATAGAAATATACAAAGTGGAAAATGACCAAATGAACGGGATTAATGCCAGTTCCATGTGAGTTCTGCCCGTGAGTGGCGCACTATACTGCCTGCATCTCATTGTGTAAAATAAGATGGACTGGCTGTCCACATTTCCTCTTCTCAAGCTGCACTGGTGCTGGGCCATAGGTCTCCCTTTTTCTCTCAAGTTTAACTAATAACAATCCATTATGAGGCTAGTACCTCTCCAGCTGCATGAGCACCAGTCCATAGGCTGATATACCTCTTTCTTCCCCTTTCACTTTAAGCCATGGTATGTCCATAGTTTCCTGACGTTATTATATATGAAATAATAAAGTAGCAGTGATGGTGGAAGGGCTTGTGATATCACAGTATGTGGCTGTGGTGATCAGCTGACCATCCATCTCCCTCCACCACCAAAAGTTAATGGGTTATGAAGCTAGATCTGTGAGATGGAGTCAATTAAAACCAGGAGATTTGTGGGGCAGTAAAACAGAAAGACAAGACAGAAATAGAAAAGGGAAGAAAAAGAAGTGAAATGACAATGAAGAGATGAAAATAGATAAATGAGGAAATAGCAAAGAAATGCAGAAAAGCCGCTATGTACATACAAAAGCAAGTCACACATCATCCCAACTTGGAACTAAAGCCGTTCCTTCATCGTCGCTAGATCAAAATCCTGGAACTCCCTCCCTAACAGCACTGTGTTCACCACATGGACAACTTTAACCTTACCTGCCCGTTGGGAACTGACAACATCTGGTTTTACACCAATGTTCCTGTTAATCTTTTTTGAGAGCCCCTTTAAGGTGTTTAGCAGCTCATTCGAAATACCGTGCATGCACGGTTTTTCTCATTGGAACGCTGGTGAGCTGGCTGCGTGGGAGGCCCAGAGTGCTGCGCGGCTTAAATGGAACATTGTTTTATAGCCTACCCGATTTTCCTCTCCATTGAATGAAATGGAGAATTAGAATTAGAATTAATTGGGTGGGTGTAAAACCGGAGTTCTACCTGATCCTGTGGGTTTCTCGCCCAGTGAGGTGGGTTTAAGTTAGGGGTATGGTAGCATAGTGGTTATGTTACTGGACTAGCAATCAAGTAGACCTGGATTAATGATCTGGCATACATGAGTTCAAATCCCACCACGGCAGCTGGGGAATTTAAATTCAATTAAATAAATCTGGAATTTAAAAAAAGATAGTATGAAACTACTGGATTGTTGTAAAAATCCATCTAGTTCACTAATGTCCTTTAGGGAAGGCAATCTGCCGTCCTTACCCAGTCCGGCCCATATGTGACTCCAGACCCACAACAATGTGGTTTCCTCTGAAATGACCTAGCAAGCCAAGAAGGTGGCTCACCACCTTCCCACGGGCAATTAGGGATGGACAATAAATGCTGGCCTTGCCCATGACACTCACATCTCATGAATGAATAAAGGAAAATTAACCACATTCTTTTTCCGATGCTGATCAATCTGCTGTAGATTTTCAGCTTTAATGATTAGTGTTAGTACAGAAAACACCAGTACATTTTTGTAATAAAAGGTGATAAACTAAATGTTATAATGCTGGTTACTGTATCAACACATTACCTTGACAGTTTCTCCTCTTCCACCAGCACATCACTGATAGGGCTAACAGAGCTACTGCTCCCATGGGAACAATGATTAGGATTAGTTTACGGAGATTAACAGTGCCTAGAGATCCACAACACAGAAAATGAGAGTATTAGATTAATGAATGTTACATGCAATGTACTAGGTCAGGTGTTGGCACGGGGGGGGGGGGGGGGGCGGAGGGGGGTTAATTTTCTAAAGATGCATTGCCCACAATTTTTGGATATGGCATGTTTCCATATTTGGAAAATTGTACCAAGCATGTTGGGTTCGTGCCTGTGATTCCCCATATGGTAAGTTCCTGATAACAACTGCCAGGCTGACACAGAGACTAAAGACTTGTCATTTCCTTGTGGAAAGAGGAAATACTGACAGCTAGGTCATCCTACAGTGGCCCTGCAAAGCTCCTTGTAATCAAGCCAATGGGATGACTGGCAAGAATTCACCTATGCCACTCCCTCATTCAATGAATGTGTATGTGGCAGAGTGACCTCTAAGCAGCTAATAAAAAGAAACAAAATAGAGGGAGGGGGTTAGCTGCAATTAAACTTGTATCTACGGATTTTTTTGTTATTCATTGTATCAAATTTTAAGTTTCAAAAATATTTATTCCAGAATCTGTTGCTTTATATTTAGGGTTTATAACTAAATGACACATATATTTCAAATGTTTTAATTTCTTAAATAAATAGAAGACTGTATCTGTGTGAGGGCAATGGTGTCATATATTTGTTAATGAATATGACATGACTTCATGTCTGGAATGTACAGTATACTGGTATTCACAGTATGGTCCATTGTAGTCAACCTGCCCTTCACCAGTAGTTCTTGGCGGACCTCTTGTTCCAAGTGTCTCTGCAGAACCATTCAGTTCTGCCTGGCTCTGGTGTGTTGAAGAAGTTTGGACTCAGTACAATTCCTCATCTTTTTTTTGCTGGTTAGCTAAAGAATGTGCACAAATGCAATTGGGGGTAGGGTTATTCCAGCTTCCAAACATCAAAGAGTATCAATGTTTAAAGAATGTTTACATTGTACATCATCTGTATTCCAGTGTCCTGGTTCCGTACAGTTTTATGATCCCCTTCCAGAGTGTTGCCGTCATCACATGAAAAATAACAAGACGTCTTGTAATGCTTCCCACCATAGAGACCAGAGCAATTCACATTGCTGAGTTCTGGTTTCTGTAAGAATGTACAGGTAATGGCTATGAAGGAACAAACTGATCAGTAAAAATCAGTTAATGATCATCCCTCCTGGGGTTTATAATAGTATACAATAAACAAATTTCATTGAAACTAAAGAAGATAAAATGCCACTAAAATTGTAATTACTTAGGCCCGATATTTACGGGAAGGTGGGGGTAGGGGCAGTTTAGCGGTCGGGCGCGTTTCCCTCGGGTCATGCTGAATTTAACAGCAGGATGTGATGACCATGTTTGGAATCTGTTCCCCTGCCACAGCCAGCTACACCACAGCAGGACGAAGCCAGGGAGCATAGAGGAGGGAGGGAGAGAGCATGAGAAGCGGATGGGTCATCGATTGGGGAGGGGTGCCGGAGAGACAGAGGGTTGGTGGGCGTCATTGATTGGGGTTCTTTTGGAGGAGATCATGGGAGGAGGGGAGAGGATCGCAGGGGGTGGTGGGGGGCGGGCTCAGGGAGGAGATGAGGAGGGGGAGTTTGGAGATCACATGCCCGGGAGGACATGGAGGGGGCTGGGGATGAGATCGCAGGCTGTGGAGGATATCAGGAGGGTATCGGATCGCGCTGGGGGTGAGAGGGTGGGGAATCCAATCGCTGGGAGGTTAACAGGTTTCCTTGCAAGGCTGGGAGGGGGGAACACTCCTGCTCCTCCTGGCCCACAAGCAGTGCTGTAAAGGCACTTTCAGTCAGTGTTAAAGCTGGAAGAAAGATAAAAATCTTAGGCATGCAGCCTCATTAAAATATTTAAATGTGGGACCTGCCTCCTGGGAGCGGGATGGTCACCGACCTCCATCCCGCCTCCGTTAAAACTGGAAGTGGACGAGTTCAAGACAGGTTGGGTTTGAGTTTGACATTTTTTTCCCAACCTGGCCGAAATCCACTCGTTTTGGGGGGGTTAAAGTTACCCCCTGGATGTCCACATGCAACCAGAAGAAGCTGCATGTGAGCTTTGTATTCATATTTTCTCACTGCTGCCAACTGGTATTATTTCATTGTGAAATATTTTTACTGGGTTTTGTAAAACTTTACACAAATGGTAAGGTATGGGCCATTTGTTCATACTATATTTGCAGATTCATTTGTCAATGTGCGAAGCTCTTGAAACAGTTGGATAAAACTTTTATTTAAAGGATGGGGAAACATGGGTAAGTTGCAACCATTGCTATACATAACAACAACTTGCATTTATATAGCACCTTTGACGTAGTAAAACGTCTCAAGGCATTTCAAACAAAATTTGACACCAAGCCACATAAGGAGATATTAGGACAAATGACCAAAAGCTTGGTCAAAGTTTTATGGAGTGTTTCAAAGGAGGTGAGAGAGGTAGCAAGATGGAGAGGGTTAGGGAGGGAGTTCCAGAGCTTGGGGTCTAGGTAGGTGAAGGCACGACTGCCAATGATGGTGCGATTAGATTTAGGGATATTCAAGAGGCCAGAATTAGAGGAACGCAGAGATCTTGGAAGGTTGTAGGGCTGGAGAAGTTACAGAGAGAGAGATGGAAGAGGCCATGGAGGGATTTGAAAACAAGGATGAAAATTTTAAAACTGAGCTGGTGCCAGACAAGAAGCCAATGTAGGTCATCAACAACTTAGGGTGGGACTAGGGTGTATCTGTCAGTGAAGAGTATTCTCTTGAGCACAGGGAATGTTAATTCCACTCTTTCCTGTCACAAACCTTCATTGCATTGAAGGAGATTGCCAGAGTAGGGATTTTTGTAGCGCAGCATTGATGAATACCTATATTTTAATCCTGTTTGCTCAATACAGTGATTGTGTAATATTTTGGTGCGATGGTAATAGTCCCATTGGAAAGGTTTGAATGTACTGCATTAGTCTTTATGTAATGTGGGAGCCAAGCCTATATAAAGAACTTACCTTAATAAATCGTACTGCTACATGTTTCAGTTCTTAATACGTGGACACCCTAGTGCATTGTGGCTATATCAAGTGGAAAATCTAAACTGTTTCTAACTAGCTACCACTTTCGTACCACTTCATAAATAGGTAAGCAAACAGGAACTAACACTATTTTTTCAGTCATATGTGATGAAATTTGAGGAAGCTATGAAATTCCAGGTGTGCATACAAACCAGTTTCTTGGTAAGCCATTCTCTGTATTGGAGAAGAAGTGGTCGCTATGTCAGAGTATTGTGTTTGTAAGAGTTTGGAGATGCCAGTTGAGACTAAATCCTTTGCAATTGTTTTCCTTTAATGAAACTTGAATAAATATTGCTTCTTTAGTTCAGTAAGGATTTTTTTTTAGCATTCCAGTGGCAAGCCTTGTCCTTCTATCACTTAGAAGGATAAGGGCAGCAGGCGCATGGCAACACCATCAACTGCAAGTTCCTCTCCAAGTTACACCATCCTGACTTGGAAATATATCGCCGTTCCCCTATCGTCGTTGGGTCAAAATCCTGGAACTCCCGCCCTAACAGCACTGTGGGAGCACCTTCACCACAAGGATTGCAGCGGTTCAAGAAGGCGGCTCACCACCATTTTCTCCAGGGCAATTAGGGATGTGCAATAAATGCTGGCCTGGGCCTTTTGGCTAAGATCATGCGTGGCTGACCTGACAGGGGAGTAACCACCATAACCCCAAGGTGGTTCTCCCTGGATCAGGAAGGTATATGCTTGCTTTTTTGGAAATAGGAGGTGGGTGGGGTGGCTTGACCCATCCACCTCCACGGAGGTGTGTGGGGGGACCTGACCCATCCACCTCCATGGCACGAACCTGGTATTGCAGTATTTCCAGGAACGGTGCAGTGGCTCTAGGCCTTTTGGCTAAGAGCATTGGCGCAGAGTGATCCTTGAATGGGCCCAAGGTGACCTCTGGCGTTTGTGATTTGACAAAGAATTGGAACGATTGGCTACGAATTTCAAAAAAAAAAAAAAAAATGCTGGCCTTGCCAGTGACGCCCACATCCCAGGAACATATACATTAAAAAATAGTTGGTCACATGGCTAAATGTTACCCGAGGAAGCAGTTACACAGTTACTTTTGTGACATCATTGATGTCATAACTCTGAAATTGGGTTCTGATCTGATCCAGAGGGATGCGGTGTGAGATTCCCTGGAGGATGGGACTCTCTGGGTTAACATTGTATGGAGTATAAATCTAGTGTGGCATCAATTGGGTTAACATTGCATGGAGTTGAAATCCTGATTAGACACACTCTGAATAGATAAATGTCCAGTTAATCTGTTTTTGGTGCTGTTGTTTGGAGGATGAATGTTAGCCAGGACTGAAGAAGAAACCCCGACTCGTCCTTGAACAGTACTAGGGGATCTTTTTGCCCACCTGAACTGGCAAGCAGGGTTTCAGTCTCATATTTCATCTGAAAATGAAGCACTTCCTCGGTACTGCACTGTAGTGCCAGACTAGATGATGTTCTCCAGTCCTGGTTTGGGGATTGAACTTGCAGTCTGCTAACTCAGGTGGGCATGCCACTACTGAGCCAAGTTTTAAAAAAATGTATTAACTCCTGGGATGGGGGCATCGCTGGCAAGATCAGCATTTATTACCCATCCCTAATTGCCCTTGAGAAGGTGGTGGTGAGCCGCCTTCTTGAACCACTGCAGTCCGTGTGGTGAAGGTGCTCCCACAGTGCTGTTGGGAGGGAGTTCCAGGATTTTGACCCAGCGACAATGAAAGAATGTTGATATATTTCCAAGTCAGGATGGTGTTTCACTTGGAGGAGAACGTGGAGGTGATGGTGCTCCCATGCACGTGCTGCCCTTGTCCTTCTAGGTGGTAGAGGTCGTGGGTTTGGGAGGTGCTGCCGAAGAAGCCTTGGTGAGCTGCTACAGTGCAATGTTGCTACAGCCATATTGCGCCGGTGATGAAGAGAGTGAATGCTGAAGGTGGTGGATGGGGTGCCAACAGGCGGGCAGCTTTGTCCTGGATGGTGTCAAGCTGTTGAGTGTTGTTGGAGCTGCACTCAACCAGGCAAGTGGAGAGTATTCCATCACATTCCTGACTTGTGCCTTGTAGATGGTGGAAATGCTTTGGGGAGTCAGGAGGTGAGTCACTCGCTGCAGAATACCCAGCCTCTGACCTACTCTTGCAGCCACAGTAGTTACATGGCTGGTTCAGTTAAGTTTCAGGTCAATGGTGACCATCAGGATATTGACGGTGAGGGATTCGACGATGGTAATACCATTAAATATCAAGGGGAGGTGTTGGAGATAGTCATTGCCTGGCACTTGTGTGGTGAGAATGTTACTTGCCACTTATTAGCCCAAGCCTGAATGTCATTCAGGTCTCGTTGCATGCGAGCATGGACTGCTTCATTATCTGAGGAGTTGTGAATTGAACTAAGCACTGTGCACTTGTCAGCGAAACAACCCCACATCTGACAAAGCTGATACAGACATTAAGTGGGGAAGGGAACCAAAAATATGGTGGAAGAGTTGTTTTTAAGAAACTTTTGGAGGAGGTGAGAGAAGTGATGTGATAGTGGTTTAACACAGGAATTTCAGTGAGCAACATATAGTGATGAATGATTGACCACTGATAATGGAGCTGAGAAAATGAGTTAAGTAGTAAAATATGTAGTTGGAGTCATGACCATGAAGAGACTTGAAAATGAATGCTAGACCCTTGAATTCGATAAACTGGGGGCCAGGGTCAGTGAAGCTTGACAAGAACAAGATAACAATATTAGGTGATCTAGTTTATTTAATTCGTTCAATCGGGTTTTTTTTTTGCTTAGGATAGATGTCATGTTGGGGTAAGATTCTACATGTAGCTGATGTTGTGGCAAAAGTAAAACCTGTACACGTATTGCAAAGACCTCTGTTCAGTTGCCACCGTTCATACAGACGGAATTGGGGAGACAAGACACATTCAAACCAAAACATTTGTGTGTGATTTGCTAGGTTATGACCACACTCGATCAGCTCCGCTGGGCAGGCCACATTGTCCACATGCCAGACACTCCCAAAGCAAGCGCTCTACTCGGAGCTCCTTCATGGCAAACGAGCCAAAGGTGGGCAGAGGAAACGTTACAAGGACACCCTCAAAGCCTCCCTGATAAAGTGCAACATCCCCACCGACACCTGGGAGTCCCTGGCCAAAGACCGCCCGAAGTGGAAGAAGGGCATCCGGGAGGGCGCTGAGCATCTCATCACCGAGAGCATGCAGAAATCAAGCACAGGCAGCGGAAAGAACGTGCGGCAAACCTGTCCCACCCTCCCTTACCCTCAACGACTATCTATCTCACCTGTGACAGGGACTGTGGTTCTCGTATTGGACTATTCAGTCACCTAAGGACTCATTTTAAGAGTGGAAGCAAGTCTTCCTCGATTCCAAGGGACTGCCTATGATGATGATGATATGTGTATGGTTAGCAGTTCATTCTAAATTTAGCTGAGAAATTTATTCAATGGTTGGGGAGTATTTATGAGTGTGAATTGTTCAAATTATTGAGTTAGTTTGGAGGTTTCAAGGAGATAGATGTTATGCAGGCACAGGGTAAATCCAATAAACAAGGTAAGATTCAGTACATTTTGGGGATGTTACAAGAACATACCAAAACATTAGGAACAGTGAAGATATTCTCACCACAAAGGGTTAAGAGTTCAGCTTTTGTTTTTATCTCATTCATGGGATGTGAGCGCTGCTGACAAGGCTGGCATTTATTGTCCATCCCTAATTGCCCTGGAGAAGGTGGTGGTGATCCACATTCATGAACCACTGCAGTCCATGTGGTGAAGGTATTCCCACAGTGAATTTGTCGTCGCAGTTTGGTGCAACTAAGTGGTTTGTTAGGCCATGTCAGAGGGCAGTTAAGAGTCAACCACATTTCTGTGTGGATCGGGAGTCACAAGGACAGCAGATTTCCTTCCCTAAAGGACATTAGTGAACCTGATGGGTTTTTACCACAATCTGGTAGTTACATTACAGATACTAGCTTTTTATTCCAGATTTATTTAATTAACTGAATTTAAATTTCCCAACTGCCGTGGTGGGATTTGAACTGACATCTTTGGATTACTAGTCCAGTAATCTTGGCCCCAAGTTTCCACATGATTTGCTCCTGATTTTTAGGAGCAACTGGTGTAGAACGGAGTATCTTAGAAATCGGAATTCTCGTCATTTAGTTTGCTCCAGTTCTAGTCAGTTAGAACAGTTTCACTTTGGAACAGAATTTTTTTTCAAAAGGGGGCGTGCCCGGCCACTTACGCCTGTTTTCAAAGTTTCGGCAGTGAAAACTTACTCCAAACTAACTTAGAATGGAGTAAGTGAAGATTTTTGTATGCTCGAAAAAACCTTGTCTACACTTTAGAAAATCAAGCGTAGGTTACAAATCAGGCGTAGGGAATGGGGGTGGGGAGGGTTTAAAGGGAAGTTTACAAACATTAAACACTTCAGTTTTACAAATAAAGAGCCATCATCAATAATAAATGATAAATACATCAATAAATCAACCAATAAATCAATCAAAAAAAATTAATAAGAAATAATTTTTTTTTAAATCAATAAATAAAACATTTTCTACTTACCGACTGCAGCACCGGGAGCCCTCCAACAGCGTGCTGGGATGCGCCCCCCTCCCCCCTCCCCCAGTGTGTCTGTCAGTGTCTCTATCTCTCTGTATGTCTGTGTGTGTCTCTCATTCTCTGTCTGTCAGTGTCTGTGTTTCTGACAGCGAGGGGAGGGGGAGGAGGGGGGTAGAGGGAGAGAGGGGGGGAGCAGAGGGAGGGATGGGGGAGAAGGGGGAGGGGGGAGAAGGGGGGAGGGGGGAGAAGGGGATAAAGGGGAGAAGGGGGAGAAAGGAGATGGGGGGGAAGGAGATGGAGGGGAAGGAGATGGGGGGAAGGAGATGGTGGGAAGGAGATGGGGGGGAAGGAGATGGGTGGAAGGAGATGGGGGGAAGGAGATGGGGGGAAGGAGATTGGGGGGGGAAGGAGATTGGGGCGGCGGGGGGAAAGGAGAAGGGGAAGGGAGGCTGAACGGGCCGGGCCCGAGACTTCGGGCAGGGCCTGTCCCCAGCACCAGATTTACAGGTAGGTGGCATTGGGTCGGGTCGGGGGGGTGGTGGGAGGGAGGTTGGTTCGGTTCGGGTCGGGGGAAGGGAGGGAGAGGGAGGTCAGGTCGGGGGGAGGGAGGTCAGGTCGGATCCAGTCCGGGGGCGCGTGGGGGGGCGGCGGGGGGAGCGGGAGTCGGGTCGGGGTCGGTGTCGGGTCCGGTCCGGGGGTGGGGGGGGGAGCGGGAGTCGGGTCGTTGGGGGGGGGGAGCGGGAGTCGGGTCGGGTCGGGTCGGGTCGGGTCGGGGGCGGGGGGGGTGGGGGGGGCAAGTGGGAGTCGGGTCGGTGTCGGGACCGGTCCGGAGGCGGGAAGCGGGAGTCGAGTCGGGTCGGGAGGAAGCAGGAGCTGGGCGTGGGAGGAGCCTTATTCACACAGCCCCAGTGAGGCCATTCGGCCAGGGCTAGGGGCTGCGTGCTTCGGCCCCTCCCACACAGTTTTGGGCGCCTGGAGCTACTGCACATGCGCGCCCACTGTAGCGCGCATGTGCAGAGGTCCCGGCACTGTTTTCAGCGCAGGGACCTGGCTCCACCCCCTACAGCTCCTGCTGCGCTGCGCCGAGGGCCAGAGGACCTGCAGGGAGCTGGAGAATCTGGAGGGTTTTTTTAGGCACACTTTGTGGCGCGAAAAACGGGCGTCCAGGTCGGGACTGCGCCGTTCTAGGCGTGACTCGAAACTTGGGCCCATAGCCACTGTGCTATCATTCCCAATAAGCTTGGCTTAGTTGGTAGCATTCTTGCCTCTGTCAAAAGATTATGGGGTCAAGACCGTTCTCTCCCACTTTCTCCCTTCTCCCTCCTCCCATCTCCCTCCTTCCTCCAACCCTCATCCACTCCACTGTCTCTTGGCTTGAATATTGCTCTTGGACTCAACTCCCCAGGTGCAGGACCGTGGGGGGGGAATCAACTTATATTTAGAAGCTGCTGTACCATGATACCACTGATGCTGTTTGATATATCTGTGTATTAAATATACAGACAGGTCTAATTTAAGAAACGTTACCAAGTGCCAACATAGCAAACTATATTGCATCAAAAATGGCAGAACTTGTACAGAAAATTGCTCAGAAGGAACCTGTAACTTATTCAAATTCGTTTAACTATGAGTTCTGTCAAATGCTACAATTTGTTTTTAATAAACTAGCACGCTGACCTTGACAGGTTGTATTGTAGGTGGTCCAGGAACCAGATGCTTGGCATGTTGATGAATTGTTACCATTCAGAATAAATCCTCGTTCACAAGTAAATGTGCACACAGACTGGAAATTGTCCTTTCCGTGCGATCCTTCGCATTTAACCGTGCTACGGTTGGGTTTTGTAATGACTGGGCATGATGTAACTGTAAAACAAAGAGTTAAATGCAGAGTATTTTGTGTAATGCATATAATGTTTTGTAATGCCACACATTTGAATTTGTGCTGTAAACAAGTGGGTTTCAAACTTTCCTGGATGGGGCCACCATTCAAAGTATTGAGACATACCAGGGGATCCTGTCTTATCTTCTGAAAGACAGTTTTAGCTAGCCAAAGGAAATGGTGCTATTGTAGCAGAAAATATTTATTAGAATCCAGCAATGGAAATAATGTACAAGAAAGTCAATAAATGTAAAAGTCTGATAACTTATGAACAGAACTCTGAGGACTTTGTGGACTCCCTGAAACCCCCTCTGGATCTCCTCGGGACTTTGAAATACTGTAATCAATAAGTCTGGGAAAATATATAAAAGCTAAAATTATTGGCTTAAGTAGGAATGGATGTAATGGTTGCAAATGGGAAATAATTTTGGATTTGTGATCCACATTCATTTGAAAGACTATAATTCACTCTCGTAATGAGCAAAGACTCTGCCCAGTGTGACACTGAGCTATGGGGGCCAAAAGATCCCATTTCATTCATGGGTGGTGCTGAGTTAACTGATTTCAGTGTTTCTAGGCTACAGAAGGGAAAACTCAGCCAGGGTTCCAGGCTCTGCTGGAGAATGTGTATGTGCTGGATGTCAGGCGAAGGCAGGACCCAGGCTCAGCTGTGAAACCGTCCACAGTCCAACAACTTGCCAATATCAATAGGGTCATTCATGAAGAATGTCCACTTGGGCAAGTTAGCAGAAGATCACCAGTACATATGGAATCATACTCCAGCAAGCGTCAGTACCCTCAGGAGATTACATTCTTCAATACATATTTTCTGCCATTTCTTTTCTCCAGTTCTTACCATTTTCACAATTGTTTCCATAGAAACCTTGGTCACACGTGCAACTAAAACCATTAGACAATTCAATACACGTGCCTCTTCTGTTGCAGGTTGTTGACTTGCATTGCACTGTAGAAACATTAACACATACATTAACATTCTCACTCAAATGTGATGTATTCACTAATAAATCATTTGCAGATTAATTATTTAGTCTGATTGGCTGCTGAGAATGCATTAATTAAACAATAATGCACATCTGCATAACCACCACTGAATAATGACCAGGCATCCAACAAAAACGCAGGTCAATTCTACAAATTAAGCAGGCTATCTTCAATTTTCCTTGCTATAATCTATGTGTATCATATTAATCTTCCAACACACTTCAACGTGTGTTAGCCATGATCTTATTGAATGGCGGAGCAGGCTTGAGGGGCCAAAGGGCCTATTCCTGCTCCTATTTCTTATGTTCTAACGTATTGAAGGATATGGCCTATATTTGTGTTTGGAAACAAAGCCTGCTTCACCTTGGCTGGGAACAGGATTTCAACTTCATTAGTGAATGAAATGGAGGATTTGGAAGGACACTTGCCTCAGTGGATCTCCTCCTTCCAGCTCATATCCTCAAACAAAGTGCAGCGTAACCAGTAGCAAGGGAGGATTACCGAGAGGCCTAATAGCGGGGACAGAAAACCTGAGGTTTGGGCTGAAGGGGGCGGGCAGGTAAGCACCAACATAGAGCCAGTAGGAAGAAAGAACTGCTGACAGATCCCATGGCGGGGGAGCGATGAGTGGCAGAAGCACCTGACTGGGGAGTGGCGACCGGCCACAGGAGTCTCTCCAGTTAGGTTCACTGGGAGGAAAGACCAGTAGAGTTGGCGGGAATATTGCTGACCATTAGTAAAGGCAGCAGGCAACAAGCCTTGGGAAAAAAAAAGAGAGGGCCTCAAAAATTAAGTATCAGGGAAAGAAAAGAAGAAAAGAACAACAGGGAAAGGACATGACAGACAGAATTTAACAGAATTTACTGCTTCAGTTAAGACTTCTGGTGTATGACAGAGCTGGAGATCAGTGCTGAGGGGATCATATCACAATCTATATTATTGATCTTGATGAAGGTGTTGGGGGAACTGTCCGTTAGTTCATGGATAACACGCAGATTTATAGAATAGAATCATATAAACATAGACATTTATGGCACAGAAGGAGGCCTTTCGGCCCAATGTGTCTGTGCCAGCCGAAAGAGCTATCCAGCCGAATCCCATTTCCCAGCTTTTCATCTGTAGCCCTGTAGGTTACGGCACTTCAAGTGCACATCCAAGTATTTTTTAAATACGTTGAGGGTTTCTGTCTCTACCAGCCTTTCAGGCAGTGAGGTCCAACCCCCACCACCCTCTGGGTGAAAGAAATTATGCTTGGAAATTAGGATCTTGGATGAGAGAAAAAAAATGACAATCAGCTCTAGATGCAATGAGGGAAATGGATCCACATCTGCCAGATGGCATTCAACATAGATAAGTAGTGTAATGCACATGGGTAGGGCTTTTGCCAAGCATGATGTTTATGATCAGCAGTGAAAGGCTATAGCAAAAGCAAAGGCTATAGCTCAGATAATCCAATATGACAAAAAGCACTAGAGTGTCCTTATACAAGACCTTGGTTAGGCCTCATTTAGAATACTGTGTCTAGTTTTGGTCCCTTTACATGGTGGGTGATATAGAGGTGCAAATGTAAATTAATGTAAAAGTCTGATGACACATGAACAGAACCCTGAGGATTCTCTGAGACCCCTTCTGGGCCCCCTCGGGTCTTTGAAAACCTAGATGCTGTAATCGGTATGTCTGGGCTAATATATAAAAGCTAAAATTATTGGCTTAGGCATAATGAATCGAATGGTTTCAAATGGGAAATAATTTTGGATTTGTCATCTACATTTGCTTAAAAGACATGCACTGCCTGAACAAACAAAGACTTTGCCCAGTGTGATACTGAGCTACGGAGGCCAAAGTTCCAATTTCAGTCATGGGCTGTGCTGAATTAGCCGGAGCAAAAGTTGGAAAACTGCAGCTAACTTTGCTTTAAGGTCCGTTCTAATTCAAAAGTTCAGTAGTCACTGTATCTAGAACAGTACAGCACAGAAAGAGGCCATTCAGCCCATCGAGTCTGCGACGGCTCTTTCGAAGAGTTAGTCCCACTCCACGCTCTTTCCTCATATCCCTGCAATTTTTTCTTCTTCAGTTATTTTTCAAAGTCCCTTTTGAAGGGTACAATTGAATCTGTATCCACCACCTTACCAGGCAGTGCATTCCAAATCCTAATCACTCATTGAGAGAGAGGGCCTCGGTTATACATGTGGGACAGAACAGTAAACCCCAAACACATCCCGTAGGTTAAGAGACCAAGCGGCCATTTCATATCAGAATCATTGCTTAAATACAATGACTTTCATTCCCCATGGATGGCAGGTGGTGATGATTTGTAAACACAGCTAGATATTCTTATACTTCCTTACTTAATGAGCAAATGCTAAAGGCCACTATTGCTATAATATAAAGAGAAATGGATGGCAGTGTATCATTAGCAGTCTGTCTGGACTAGAGATATAGAGCCCGGGAATTACTGTAACGCAAATGCATCATCCTGCAATTATTGACTTTGTTGGACATATGCCAACATTCACCCACTTTATCTAAATCAGCCTGAAGTCTATTAATATTTTCCAAAATCCTTATCCCCTGCAGTCATCCCCCTGTAAAACAGATACACCGCTTTAGGTACTGTTGAGGGGGATGACTCATCAGGGGAGAGCAGCAACAGCCAAGTTCATGGCATCGTGTGTGGCTCTGCTGCACAGGAGGGCAGGAAAAAAAGTGGCAGAGCTATAGTGGTAGGGGATTCTATTGTAAGGGGAATAGATAGACGTTTCTGCGGTCGCAACAGAGACTCCAGGATGGTATGTTGCCTCCCTGGTGCAAGGGTCAAGGATGACTCGGAGCGGGTGCAGGACATTTTGAAGAGGGAGGGTGAACAGCCAGTTGTCGTGGTGCATATAGGTACCAACGATATAGGTAAAAAAACGGGATGAGGTCCTACAAGACAAATTTAGGGAGCTAGGAGCTAAATTAAAAAGTAGGACCTCAAAAGTAATAATCTCAGGATTGCTACAGTGCCACGTGCTAGACAGAGTAGGAATCGCAGGATAGCTCAGATGAATATGTGGCTTGAGGAGTGGTGCAGAAGGGAGGGATTCCAATTCCTGGGACATTGGAACCGGTTCTGGGGGAGGTGGGACCAGTACAAACCGTCTGCACTTGGGCAGGACCAGAACCAATGTCCTAGGGGGAGTGTTTTCTAGTGCTGTTGGGGAGGGGTTAAAATAATATGGTAGGGGGATGGGAACCTATGCAGGGAGACAGAGGGAAGTAGAATGGGGACAGAAGCAAAAAATAGGAAGAAGAAAAGTAAAAGTGGAGGGCAGAGAAACCCAAGGCAAAAAGCAAAAAGGGCCAAATTACAGCAAAATTCTAAAGGGGCAAAGGGTGTTAAAAAGACAAGCCTGAAGGCTCTGTGCCTCAATGCGAGGAGTATTCGGAATAAGGTGGATGAATTAACTGCGCAGATAGCAGTTAACGGGTATGATGTGATTGGCATCACGGAGACATGGCTCCAAGGTGACCAAGGTTGCGAACTCAACATCCAGGGGTATTCAACATTTAGGAAGGATAGACAGAATGGAAAAGGAGGTGGGGTGGTGTTGCTGGTTAAAGAGGAAATTAATGCAATAGTAAGGAAGGACATTAGCCTAGATGATGTGGAATCGGTATGGGTGGAGCTACGGAATACCAAAAGGCAGAAAATGCTAGTGGGAGTTGTATACAGAACACCAAACAGTAGTAGTGAGGTTGGGGACAGCATCAAACAAGAAATTAGGGATGCGTGCAATAAAGGTACAGCAGTTATCATGGGTGACTTTAATCTACATATTGATTGGGCTAACCAAACTGGTAGCAATGCGGTGGAAGAGGATTTCCTGGAGTGTATTAGGGATGGTTTTCTCGACCAATATGTTGAGGAACCAACTAAAGGGCTGGCCATCCTAGACTGGGTGATGTGTAATGAGAAAGGATTAATTAGCAATCTTGTTGTGCGAGGCCCCTTGGGGAAGAGTGACCATAATATGGTAGAATTCTTTATTAAGATGGAGAGTGACACAGTTAATTCAGAGACTAGGGTCCTGAACTTAAGGAAAGGTAACTTCAATGGTATGAGATGTGAATTGGCTAGAATAGATTGGCAAATGATACTTAAAGGGTTAATGGTGGATAGGCAATGGTAAACATTTAAAGATCACATGGATGAACTTCAACAATTGTACATCCCTGTCTGGAGTAAAAATAAAACGTGGAAGGTGGCTCAACTGTGGCTAACAAGGGAAATTAAGGATAGTGTTAAATCCAAGGAAGAGGCATATAAATTGGCCAGAAAAAGCAGCAAACCTGAGGACTGGGAGAATTTTGTAATACAGCAGAGGAGGACAAAGGATTTAATTAGGAGGAGGATAATAGAGTATGAGAGGAAGCTTGCAGGGAACATAAAAACTGACTGCAAAAGCTTCTATAGACATGTGAAGAGAAAAAGATTAGTGAAAACAAACATAGGTCCCTTGCAGTCAGATTCAGGCAAATTTATAATGGAAATAAAGAAATGGCGGACCAGTTAAACAAATACTTTGGTTCTGTCTTCACAAAAGAAGACACAACTAACCTTCGGGAAATACTAGGGGACTGAGCGTCTAGGGAGAAGGAGGAACTGAAGGAAATCCTTATTAGATGGGAAATTGTGTTGGGAAATTGATGGGATTGAAGGCCGATAAATCCCCGAGGCCTGATAGTCTGCATCCCAGAGTACTTAAGGAAGTGGCCCTAGAAATAGTGGATGCATTGGTGATCATTTTCCAACAGTCTATCGACTCTGGATCGGTTCCTATGGACTGGAGGTTAGCTAATGTAACACTACTTTTTAAGAAAGGAGGGAGAGAGAAGGCGGGTAATTATAGACCGGTTAGCCTGAAATCAGTAGTGGGGAAAATGTTGGAATCAATTATTAAAGATGAAATAGCAGCACATTTGGAAAGCAATGACGGGATCCGTCCAAGTCAGCATGGATTTATGAAAGGGAAATCATGCTTGACAAATCTTCTAGAATTTTTTGAGGATGTAACTGGACAAGGGAGTGGACAAGGGAGAACCAGTGGATGTGGTGTATTTGGATTTTCAAAAGGCTTTTGATAAGGTCCCACACAAGAGATTGGTGTGCAAAATTAAAGCACATGATATTGGGGGTAATGTACTGACGTGGATAGAGAACTGGTTGGCAGATAGGAAGCAGAGAGCCGCGATAAATGGGTCTTTTTCAGAATGGCAGGCAGTGACTAGTAGGGCTCAGTGCTGGGACCCCAGCTATTTACAATATACATTAATGATTTGGATGAGGGAATTGAGTGTAATAATTCCAAGTTTGCAGATGACACTAAGCTGGGTAGCAGTGTGAGCTGTGAGGAGGACGCTAAAAGGCTTCAGGGTGACTTGGACAGGTTAGGTGAGTGGGCAAACACAAGGCAGATGCAATATAATGTGGATAAATGTAAGGTTATCCACTTTGGTGTCAAAAACACGAAGGCAGAATATTATCTGAATGGCGGCAGATTGGGAAAAGGAGAGGTGCAGCGAGACCTGGGTGTCATGGTACATCAGTCATTGAAAGTTGCCATGCAGGTTCAGCAGGTGGTGAAGAAGGCAAATGATATGTTGGCCTTCATAGCTAGGGGATTTGAGTATAGGAGCAGGGAGGTCCTACTGCAGTTGTACAGGGCCTTAGTGAGGCCTCACCTGGAATATTGTGTTCAGTTTTGGACTCCTAATCTGAGGAAGGACATTCTTGCTATTGAGGGAGTGCAGCCAAGGTTCACCAGACTGATTTCCGGGATGGCAGGACTGACATATGAGGAGAGACTGGATCGACTGGGCCTGTATTCACTGGAGTTTAGAAGGATGAGAGGGGATTGCATAGAAGCATATAAAATTCTGATGGGACTGGACAGGTTAGATGCAGGAAGAATGTTCCCAATGTTGGGGAAGTCCAGAACCAGGGGACATAGTCTAAGGATAAGGGGTAAGCCATTTAGGATTGAGATGAGGAGAAATTTCTTCACTCAGAGAGTTGTTAACCTGTGGAATTCCCTACCGCAGAGAGTTGTTGATGCCAGTTCATTGGATATATTCAAGAGGGAGTTAGATATGGCCCTTATGGCTAAAGAGATCAAGAGGTATGGAGAGAAAACAGGAAAGGGATACCAAGGTGAATGTTCAGCCATGATCTTATTGAATGGTGGTGCAGGCTCGAAGGGCCGAATGGCCTAGTCCTGCACCTATTTTCTATGTTTCTATGTTTCTCTCATCAAGCCCTTTGTGTAATCAGCAAACACGAGGAGTGTATCCCCTGATGCCTTCATCCAGATCATTGATAAAGATAATGAAGAGCAACTGCCCTAACGTGGATTCCTGTGGTACTCCATTAGCAACCGGACCCCACACAGAGCTCATGCTATTAATAACTACTATTAATAAGTGAATGTAATCAATTTGCAATCCAGCTTAAAATTTAACCCCGAGATAATGCAACATGTCCTGCAATGGAATACAGAAATGTGAGCTGATTAAAATATGAACCAATGGCATGTGCTTAATCAGCTCTCAATTTTTTACAATACTGAATCTGCTGAAAACAGCTTTACAGCTACATTAATAAGAGAGAATCAGATTTCAAGAATGTATTTACTTGGAGAACTAAAATCAGAAAATATGCAGCATTTTATTAGAGCAATTTGTTTGGTCTATGCAGGGCAATGACCCCTTCATAAACTTCAGTTAATCCAGATATATGCAACTCCCTTTCTCACACAAGGTCCTGCACATCTATTAATCCTGAATTACCTAAACTGCCCATGCGCTCTGATCATCATTATATCAATCTCAAGTACTCATACTCATTTTAAATTGTCAATTGACAAATACCCATTGTCAGCCATGGCTCAGCTGGTAGCAGCTCCACCTCTGACTCAGAAGGTTGTGGGTTCAAGTCCCATTCCAGATTTGAGCACAAATTTCTAGGCTGACACATCAACACAGTGCTGAGGAAGCACTGCACTGTTGGAAGTGCCTTCTTTTGGATGAGACATTAAACTGAGGCCCCGTCTGCTCTCTCAGCTGGGCTGTCATATGAGGAGAGACTGGATCAACTGGGCCTTTATTCACTGAAGTTTAGAAGGATGAGAGGGGATCTCATAAGATTCTGACAGGATAGAAGCGGAAAGAATGTTCCCGATGTTGGGGAAGTTCAGAACCAGGAGACACAGTCTTAGGATAAGGGGTAGGCCATTTAGGACTGAAATGAGGAGAAACTTCTTCACTCAGAGAGTTGTTAACCTGTGGAATTCCCTGCCGCAGAGAGTTGTTGATACCAATTCATTGGATATATTCAAGAGGGAGTTAGATATGGCCCTTACGGTTAAGGAGATCAAGGGGTATGGAGAGAAGGCAGGAAAGGGGTACTGAGGGAATGATCAGCCATGATCTTATTGAATGGCGGTGCAGGCTTGAAGGGCCGAATGGCCTACTCCTGCACCTATTTTCTATGTTTCTATGTTTCTAATAGATCCCATAGCACTATTTCAAAGAAGAGCAGCAGAGTTATCCCCGGTGTCCTGGACAATATTTATCCCTCAATCAACATAATCTGCTCGATATCACATTGCCATTTGTGGGAGATTGCTGTGCGCAAATTGGCTGCCGTGTTTCCTACATTACAACAGTGATTACACTTCAAAAAGTACTTCATTGGCTGTAAAGTGCTTTGGGACATCCTGAGGTTGTGCAAGTCTTTCTTTCTTTTTCAAAACCTCCACAGTTCTGCTCCACTTTATTCAACCTTTCTTCTCTAGCTTAAGTCCCAGCTGAACCTGTGCTCCTTCAATTCCGAATTACTGCTTGTCACCACTATACAAACAGCTAAATCTTCATTTACTGTGTTCTGCTTTTTGGAACTATCTCCCCAAACAACTCGGCCTTGTTACCTTCCTCTTTCAAAAGCATCAAAGCCTATTTCTTCAATATAGTTCCCCCGCCCTTATTTTTTTTCACTTCCTGCTCAGAATCAGTTTTTTCTTGTAAAGTGCCCTGAAACTTTGGTATAGTAGCAGAAAAACTCACGTTGCTGTTATGAAAAGCATTTTACTGGTATTTCCAGTGGTTTTACAACATTTCTCTGTACATAACCCCCGACTAACACTGATAGTCTCCAAGGAATCCCATTGTAAATGCCTGAAAAGAATACTATCTTATTCCTGCTAGAAGACACATTTTCTTGGTACAGAGCAACACCCAGAGCCTATTTATGAGTGAATAGTTGGAAAATCTGAAAGGGGTTACTAAATAAAGAAATCTGATGACACATGACCTTGCGGACCCCTGGTGGATATCATAGCCTCTGCTTTGCGATTATAGAGAGATAGGAGAAACATAGAAAAATAGGTGCAGGAGCAGGCCATTCGGCCCTTCGAGTCTGCACCGCCATTCAATCTGATCATGGCTGATCATGCAACCTCAGTACCCCACTCCTGCCTTCTCTCCATACTCCCTGATCCCTTTAGCCAAAAGGGCCACATCTAACTCCCTTTTGAATATGTCCAACGAACTGGACTCAACAACTTTCTGTGGCAGAGAATTCCACAGTTTCACAACTTTCTGGATGAAAAAGTTTCTCCTCATCTCGGTCCTATATGGCTTACCCTTTATCTTTAGACTGTGACCCCTGGTTCTGGACTTCCCCAACATCGGGAACATTCTTCCTGTATCCAACCTGTCCAGTCCCATCAGAATCTTATATATTTCTATGAGATCCCCTCTCATCCTTCTAAACTCCAGTATATAAAGGCCCAGTCTATCCAGTCTCTCCTCATGTGTCAGTCCAGCCATCCCGGGAATCAGTCTGGTGAACCTTCGCTGCACTCCTTCATTAGCAAAAACGTCCTTGATCAGATTAGGAGACCAAAACTGAACACATCATGTCTGATCATGCAACCTCAGTATTCCACCCATGCCTTCTCTCCATATCCCCTGATCCCTTGAGCCATAAGGGCCACATCTAACTCCCTTTTGAATATGTCCAACGAACTGGACTCAACAACTTTCTGTGGCAGAGAATTCCACAGGTTCACAACTCTCTGGGTGAAAAAGTTTCTCCTCATCTCGGTCCTATATGGCTTACCCCTTATCTTTAGACTGTGACCCCTGGTTCTGGACTTCCTCAACATCGGGAACATTCTTCCTGCATCTAACCTGTCCAGTCCCGTCAGAATGTTATAAGTTCCTATGAGATCACCTCTCATTCTTCTAAATTCCAATGAGTACTTACATTGTTGGCACACAAAATAATATTGGTAAGGACAGTTTTCATCATTCCATTGCTGGCTACTGAGCATCAAAACACAATTCTCGTCTCCCTTGAAGAAGGAGTTGTGGTTGTTGGGCTCTCCCTTTGCCCAGTTGGTGTACGACACC
Source organism: Pristiophorus japonicus (assembly GCF_044704955.1). Taxonomy (NCBI): domain Eukaryota; kingdom Metazoa; phylum Chordata; class Chondrichthyes; family Pristiophoridae; genus Pristiophorus; species Pristiophorus japonicus. The sequence continues at coordinate 21,868,067 of NC_091994.1, forward strand.
GTTCTATGTGAGCCAGTATAGCACCAGTTTTGCAAACATTTTCCCACTCCAATCCAGGCTTCATTGCCACCTGCAATTGATGATAAATACCACTGCTGATTTTCACTGTAGACTTCGGCTAGTCCATCAAACCTCCAAGTACAGTATTCTTGGGACTCTTGGAATGATTTTTTAGTTCTCTGTAACCAGTAGACTACACTTTCAGAAATGTATGGACAACCTAAACAAACGAGAAAGAAAAAGCACAACCATGAATGAAATGCATTTATGACTAAGATTCCCAATGAATGGACTTGAACTCTTTTTGAGAACTATTGTAATGATAAAGATTGAACAAACTATGAGACGTTTATACAGCGGTTAAATTCAGATTAGTAAGATTAGTTATAATATATGAATTAGTTTTACAACTAGATTTCTAAAATCTATGTCTACATCCTTGTAATCATTTAATTGAAAAAATAAAGACTTGAGATGTAATAAATTACCGTACCTGACAGGAAAAAGATTGTGATAATATTGCCCCACATGCTGATAGAACTGAGCCCAGTTAAAACAGCAGAAAATTCACTTTATCCAAGGAAACAGCTCATGTTTAAGAGGAAATGACCAAACAGTCCTTGATTGTAATAAAAATAATTATTTAATGAAGCACCAATTTTAAGTCAAATAAACAAACACTAAGACGTGGATTTTTTTTGTTATGATGTTGCGTAATTCAAATTAACTTGCAAAACAAACCGACCTAAAAATATTTTGATGTTGTTCCTCCCCTTTCCTTGTAAATCTTGGTACAGTCCAAATCCAATTTGAGGAAACATATTTCAAAAATATATATAAAAACACAGGAGAAAGTGCAAAAAAGATTTCCGACAACAACAACTTGTATTTATATAGTGCCTTTGATGTAGTGAAATGTCCCAAGGCACTTCACAGGCGTATTATGAGACAAAAAATTTGACATCGAGGCACATAAGGAGAAATTAAGGCAGGTTGGTCAAAAAGGTAGGTTTTAAGAAGCATCTTGAAGGAGAAAAGAGAGGTAGAGAGGCGTAGAGGTTTAGGCAGGGAATTCCAGCGTTTAGGGTCTAGGCAACAGAAGGCACAACCACCAATGTTTGAGTGATTATAATCAAAGATGCTCAAGGGGGCAGAATTAGAGGAGCGCAGACATCTCAGGGGGTCGTGGGGCTGGAGGATATTACAGAGATAGGGAGGGTTGAGGCCATGGAGTGATTTGAAAATAAGGATGAGAATTTTGAAACCAAGGCATTTCTTGACCGGGAGCCAATGTATGTTAGCGAGCACAGGAGTGATGGGCGATTGGGACTTAGTGCGAGTTAGGACACAGGCAGCCGAGTTTTGGATCACCTCTAATTTACGTAGGGTAGAATGTTGGAGGCCAGCCAGGAATACGTTGGAATAATCAAGTCTAGAGGTAACAAAGGCCTGGATGAGGCCTTCAGCAACAGATGAGCTGAGGCAAGGGCGGATACGGGCGATGTTACAGAGGAGGAAATAGGCAGTCTTAGTAATGCTGCGGATATGTGGTCAAAAGCTCATTTCAGGGTCAAATATGACACCAAGTTTGCAAACAGTCTGGTTCAGCCTCAGACAGACGTTGGGGAGAGGGATGGAGTCAGTGGTTAGGGAATGGAGCTTGTGGCGGGGACTGAAAACGATGGCTTCAGTCTTCCCAATATTCAATTGAAGAAAATTACTGATTATCCAGAATTGGATGTTGGACAAGCAGTCTGACAATTTAGAGACAGTGGAGGGGTTGAGAGAAGTGGTGGTGAGGTAGAGCTGGGTGTCATCAGCGTACACGTGGAAACTGACGCTGTGTTTTCGGAAGATGTCACCAAGGGGCAACATGTAGATGAGAAATAGGAGGGAGACAAGGATAGATCCTTGGGACACACCAGAGGTAACGATGCGGGGATGGGAAGAAAAGCTGTTGCAGGTGATTCTCTGGCTACGATGAGATAGATAAGAATGGAACCAGGCGAGTGCAGTCCCACCCAGCTGGATGATGGTGGAGAGGCATTGGAGAAGGATAGAGTGGTCAACCGTGTCAAAGGCTGAAGACATGTCGAGAAGGATAAGGAGGGATAGTTTGCCTTTGTCACAGTCACAAACGATGTCATTTGTGAATTTGATGAGAGCTATTTCGGTACTGTGGCAGGCACGGAAACCGGATTGGAGGGATTCAAACATGGAATTTTTTTAAAGGTGGGCACGGATTTGGGAGGCAAAAGGGAGGATGGAGACGGCGCGGTAGTTTGCAAGGATGGAGGGGTCGAGGGTTGTTTTTTGAGGATAGGGGAGATGATGACAGATTTGAGGGAGAGGGGACAGTACCCGAGGGTACAAGGATGAATCATAGAATTATAGACATTTACAGCATGGAAGGAGGCTATTTCGGCCCATCGTGTCCGTGCCAGCCGACAAGGAGCTATCCAGCCTAATCCCACTTTCCATCTCTTGGTCCGTAGCCTTGTAGGCTACGGCACTTCAAGTGCACATCCAAGTATTTTTTAAATGTGTTGAGGGTTTCAGATCCTCACCACCCTCTGGGTGAAAAACTTTCCCCTCAAATTCACTCCAAACCTCCCCCCAATTACTTTAAATCTATGATACCAGACCGGAGAGGGTACAACTGTCAGGAAAGATTGAACAAGCTAGGGCTCTTTTCTGAGAGATAACCTGATAGAGGTTTTTTTAAATTATGAAGAGGCTCGATAGGGTAGAAAGAGAGAAGATGTTTCCACTTATGGGATAGTCCCACACCATAAATATAAGATAGTCACTAATAAATCCAATAGAAACTTCTTTACTCAGAGAGTGGTGAGAATGTGGAATGGTTGAGGTGAATAGTATAGGTAGAAGCTAGATCAGTACACGAGGGAGAAAGGAAAAGGAGGATATGTTAATAGGGTGAGATGAAGCAAGGTGGGAGGAGGCTTGTGTGAAGGATAAACACACCATAGACCTGTTGGGCTGAATGGCCTGTTACTGTGCTGTAACATTCTATGTAATTCTCTTTGACCTACTGCATGACAGCCTGCGGCTATGCTCACCTGTACTCACTGCTCTCTCTGTGGCTATGAAGATGCCCACTGCACTCAACTTTTATGGCAGCGGCTTATTTAAGGCAGCCACGGGTGATCCCTGTAGAAACATAGAAACATAGAAAATAGGTGCAGGAGCAGGCCATTCAGCCCTTCTAGCCTGCACCGCCATTCAATGAGTTCATGGCTGAACATGAAACTTCAGTACCCCCTTCCTGCTTTCTCGCCATACCCCTTGATCCCCCGAGTAGCAAGGACTTCATCTAACTCCCTTTTGAATATATTTAGTGAATTGGCCTCAACTACTTTCTGTGGTAGAGAATTCCACAGGTTCACCACTCTCTGGGTGAAGAAGTTTCTCCTCATCTCGGTCCTAAATGGCTTACCCCTTATCCTTAGACTGTGACCCCTTGTTCTGGACTTCCCCAACATTGGGAACATTCTTCCTGCATCCAACCTGTCCAAACCCGTCAGAATTTTAAACGTTTCTATGAGGTCCCCTCTCACTCTTCTGAACTCCAGTAAATACAAGCCCAGTTGATCCAGTCTTTCTTGATAGGTCAGTCCCACCATCCCGGGAATCAGTCTGGTAAATCTTCGCTGCACTCCCTCAATAGCAAGAATGTCCTTCCTCAAGTTAGGAGACCAAAACTGTACACAATACTCCAGGTGTGGCCTCACCAAGGCCCTGTACAACTGTAGCAACACCTCCCTGCCCCTGTACTCAAATCCCCTCGCTATGAAGGCCAACATGCCATTTGCTTTCTTAACCGCCTGCTGTACCTGCATGCCAACCTTCAATGACTGATGTACCATGACACCCAGGTCTCGTTGCACCTTCACTTTTCCTAATCTGTCACCATTCAGATAATAGTCTGTCTCTCTGTTTTTACCACCAAAGTGGATAACCTCACATTTATCCACATTATACTTCATCTGCCACGCATTTGCCCACTCACCTAACCTATCCAAGTCACTCTGCAGCCTCATAGCATCCTCCTCGCAGCTCACACTGCCACCCAACTTAGTGTCATCCGCAAATTTGGAGATACTACATTTAATCCCCTCGTCTAAATCATTAATGTACAATGTAAACAGCTGGGGCCCCAGCACAGAACCTTGCGGTACCCCACTAGTCACTGCCTGCCATTCTGAAAAGTACCCATTTACTCCTACTCTTTGCTTCCTGTCTGACAACCAGTTCTCAATCCACGTCAGCACACTACCCCCAATCCCATGTGCTTTAACTTTGCATATTAATCTCCTGTGTGGGACCTTGTCGAAAGCCTTCTGAAAGTCCAAATATACCACATCAACTGGTTCTCCTTTGTCCACTTTACTGGAAACATCCTCAAAAAATTCCAGAAGATTTGTCAAGCATGATTTCCCTTTCACAAATCCATGCTGACTTGGACCTATCATGTCATCATTTTCCAAATGCGCTGCTATGACATCCTTAATAATTGATTCCATCATTTTACCCACTACTGAGGTCAGGCTGACCGGTCTATAATTCCGTTTTCTCTCTCCCTCCTTTTTTAAAAAGTGGGGTTACATTGGCTACCCTCCACTCAATAGGAACTGATCCAGAGTCAATGGAATGTTGGAAAATGACTGTCAATGCATCCGCTATTTCCAAGGCCACCTCCTTAAGTACTCTGGGATGCAGTCCATCAGGCCCTGGGGATTTATCGGCCTTCAATCCCATCAATTTCCCCAACACAATTTCCCGACTAATAAAGATTTCCCTCAGTTCCTCCTCCTTACTAGACCCTCTGACCACTTTTATATCCGGAAGGTTGTTTGTGTCCTCCTTAGTGAATACTGAACCAAAGTACTTGTTCAATTGGTCTGCCATTTCTTTGTTCCCCGTTATGACTTCCCCTGATTCTGACTGCAGAGGACCTACGTTTGTCTTTACTAACCTTTTTCTCTTTACATACCGATAGAAACATTTGCAATCCGTCTTAATGTTCCCTGCAAGCTTCTTCTCGTACTCCATTTTCCCTGCCCTAATCAAACCCTTTGTCCTCCTCTGCTGAGTTCTAAATTTCTCCCAGTCCCCAGGTTCGCTGCTATTTCTGGCCAATTTGTATACTACTTCCTTGGCTTTAATACTATCCCTGATTTCCCTAGATAGCCACGGTTGAGCCACCTTCCCTTTTTTATTTTTACGCCAGACAGGAATGTACAATTGTTGTAATTCATCCATGCGGTCTCTAAATGTCTGCCATTGCCCATCCACAGTCAACCCCTTAAGTATCATTCGCCAATCTATCTTAGCCAATTCATGCCTCATACCTTCAAAGTTACCCTTCTTTAAGTTCTGGACCATGGTCTCTGAATTAACTGTTTCATTCTCCATCCTAATGCAGAATTCCACCATATTATGGTCACTCTTCCCCAAGGGGCCTCGCACAATGAGATTGCTAATTAATCCTCTCTCATTACATAGAAACATAGAAAATAGGTGCAGGAGCAGGCCATTCAGCCCCTCTAGCCTGCACCGCCATTCAACGAGTCCATGGCTGAACATGCAACTTCAGTACCCCCTTCCTGCTTTCACGCCATACCCCTTGATCCCCCGAGTAGTAAGGACTTCATCTAACTCCCTTTTGAATATATTTAGTGAATTGGCCTCAACTACTTTCTGTGGTAGAGAATTCCACAGGTTCACCACTCTCTGGGTGAAGAAGTTTCTCCTTATCTCGGTCCTAAATGGCTTACCCCTTATCCTTAGACTGTGACCTCTGGTTCTGGACTTCCCCAACATTGGGAACATTCTTCCTGCATCCAACCTGTCCAAACCCGTCAGAATTTTAAACGTTTCTATGAGGTCCCCTCTCACTCTTCTGAACTCCAGTGAATACAAGCCCAGTTGATCCAGTCTTTCTTGATAGGTCAGTCCCACCATCCCGGGAATCAGTCTGGTGAATCTTCGCTGCACTCCCTCAATAGCAAGAATGTCCTTCCTCAAGTTAGGAGACCAAAACTGTACACAATACTCCAGGTGTGGCCTCACCAAGGCCCTGTACAACTGTAGCAACACCTCCCTGCCCCTGTACTCAAATCCTCTCGCTATGAAGGCCAACATGCCATTTGCTTTCTTAACCGCCTGCTGTACCTGCATGCCAACCTTCAATGACTGATGTACCATGACACCCAGGTCTCGTTGCACCTTCCCTTTTCCTAACCTGTCACCATTCAGATAATAGTCTGTCTCTCTGTTTTTACCACCAAAGTGGATAACCTCACATTTATCCACATTATACTTCATCTGCCACGCATTTACCCACTCACCTAACCTATCCAAGTCACTCTGCAGCCTCATAGCATCCACCTCGCAGCTCACACTGCCACCCAACTTAGTGTCATCCGCAAATTTGGAGATACATTTAATCCCCTCGTCTAAATCATTAATGTACAATGTAAACAACTGGGGCCCCAGCACAGAACCTTGCGGTACCCCACTAGTCACTGCCTGCCATTCCGAAAAGTACCCATTTACTCCTACTCTTTGCTTCCTGTCTGACAACCAGTTCTCAATCCATGTCAGCACACTACCCCCAATCCCATGTACTTTAACTTTGCACATTAATCTCCTGTGTGGGACCTTGTCGAAAGCCTTCTGAAAGTCCAAATATACCACATCAACTGGTACTCCCTTTGTCCACTTTATTGGAAACATCCTCAAAAAATTCCAGAAGATTTGTCAAGCATGATCTCCCTTTCACAAATCCATGCTGACTTGGACCTATCATATTACCTCTTTCCAAATGCACTGCTATGACATCCTTAATAATTGATTCCATCATTTTACCCACTACTGAGGTCAGGCTGACCGGTCTATAATTCCGTGCTTTCTCTCTCCCTCCTTTTTTAAAAAGTGGGGTTACATTGGCTACCCTCCACTCGATAGGAACTGATCCAGAGTCAATGGAATGTTGGAAAATGACTGTCAATGCATCCGCTATTTCCAAGGCCACTTCCTTAAGTACTCTGGGATGCAGTCCATCAGGCCCTGGGGATTTATCGGCCTTCAATCCCATCAATTTCCCCAACACAATTTCCCGACTAATAAAGATTTCCCTCAGTTCCTCCTCCTTACTAGACCCTCTGACCACTTTTATATCCGGAAGGTTGTTTGTGTCCTCCTTAGTGAATACTGAACCAAAGTACTTGTTCAATTGGTCTGCCATTTCTTTGTTCCCCGTTATGACTTCCCCTGATTCTGACTGCAGGGGACCTACGTTTGTCTTTACTAACCTTTTTCTCTTTACATATCTATAGAAACTTTTGCAATCCGCCTTAATGTTCCCTGCAAGCTTCTTCTCGTACTCCATTTTCCCTGCCCTAATCAAACCCTTTGTCCTCCTCTGCTGAGTTCTAAATTTCTCCCAGTCCCCAGGTTCGCCGCTATTTCTGGACAATTTGTATGCCATTTCCTTGGCTTTAATACTATCCCTGATTTCCCTAGATAGCCACGGTTGAGCCACCTTCCCTTTTTTATTTTTACGCCAGACAGGAATGTACAATTATTGTAATTCATCCATGCAGTCTCTAAATGTCTGCCATTGCCCATCCACAGTCAACCCCTTAAGTGTCATTATCCAATCTATCTTAGCCAATTCATGCCTCATACTTTAAAGTTACCCTTCTTTAAGTTCTGGACCATGGTCTCTGAATTAACTGTTTCATTCTCCATCCTAATGCAGAATTCCACCATATTATGGTCACTCTTCCCCAAGGGGCCTCGCACAATGAGATTGCTAATTAATCCTCTCTCATTACACAACACCCAGTCTAAGATGGCCTCCCCCCTAGTTGGTTCCTCAACATATTGGTCTAGAAAACCATCCCTTATGCACTCCAGGAAATCCTCCTCCATCGTATTGCTTCCAGTTTGGCTGGCCCAATCTATGTGCATATTAAAGTCACCCATTATAACTGCTGTACCTTTATTGCATGCACTCCTAATTTCCTGTTTGATGCCCTCCCCAACATCACTACTACTGTTTGGAGGTCTGTACACAACTCCCACTAACGATTTTTGCCCTTTAGTGTTCTGCAGCTCTACCCATATAGATTCCATATCATCCAAGCTAATGTCTTTCCTAACGATTGCATTAATCTCCTCTTTAACCAGCAATGCTACCCCACCTCCTTTTCCTTTTATTCTATCCTTCCTGAATGTTGAATACCCCTGGATGTTGAGTTCCCAGCCCTGATCATCCTGGAGCCACGTCTCCGTAATCCCAATCACATCATATTTGTTAACATCTATTTGCACAGTTAATTCATCAACCTTATTGCGGATACTCCTTGCATTAAGACACAAAGCCTTCAGGCTTGTTTTTTTAACACCCTTTGTCCTTTTAGAATTTTGCTGTACAGTGGCCCTTTTTGTTCTTTGCCTTGGGTTTCTCTGACCTCCACTTTTCCTCATCTCCTTTCTGTCTTTTGCTTTTGCCTCCTTTTTGTCTCCCTCTGTCTCCCTGCATTGGTTCCCATCCCCTTGCAATATTAGTTTAACTCCTCCCCAACAGCACTAGCAAACACTCCCCCTAGGACATTGGTTCCGGTCCTGCCCAGGTGCAGACCGTCCGGTTTGTACTGGTCCCACCTCCCCCAGAACCGGTTCCAATGCCCCAGGAATTTGAATCCCTCCCTGCTGCACCAATGCTCAAGCCACGTATTCATCTGCGCTATCCTGCGATTCCTACTCTGACTAGCACGTGGCACTGGTTGCAATCCCGAGATTACTACTTTTGAGGTCCTACTTTTTAATTTAGCTCCTAGCTCCTTAAATTCTTTTCGTAGGACCTCATCCCTTTTTTTACCTATGTCATTGGTACCAATGTGCACCACGACAACTGGCTGTTCTCCCTCCCATTTCAGAATGTCCTGCACCCGCTCCGAGACATCCTTGACCCTTGCACCAGGGAGGCAACATACCATCCTGGAGTCTCGGTTGCGGCCGCAGAAACGCCTACCTATTCCCCTCACCATCGAATCCCCTATCACTATCGCGCTCCCAATCTTTTTCCTGCCCTCCTGTGCAGCAGAGCCAGCCACGGTGCCATGAACTTGGCTGCTGCTGCCCTCCCCTGATGAGTCATCCCCCCCAACAGTACTCAAAGCGGTGTATCTGTTTTGCAGGGGGATGACCACAGGGGACCCCTGCACTATCTTTCTTGCACTGCTCTTCCTGCTGGTCTTCCATTCCCTATCTGACTGTGGACCCTTCTCCTGCGGTAGGACCACCTCACTACACGTGATACTCACGTCATTCTCAGCATCGTGGATGCTCCAGAGTGAATCCACCCTCAGCTCCAATTCCGCAACGCGGACCGTAATATAAACTACACTGCAGAATGGGCATGCCTTTGTCACTGATGCCCTTTACAGCAGACCTTTTTTTTTATATTCATTCATGGGAAGTGGGCATCGCTGGCAAGGTCAGCATTTATTGCTCATCCCTAATTGCCCTTGAGAAGATGGTGGTGAGTCGCTTTCTTGAACCGCTGCAGTCCTTGTGTTGAAGTGCTGTTAGGGAGGGAATTCCAGGATTTTGACCCGGCGACGATGAAAGAACGGCGATATATTTCGAAGTCAGGATGGTGTGTGACTTGGAGGGGAAAGTGGAGGTGGTGGTGTTCCCATGCACCCGCTGCCCTTGTCCTTCTCAGTGGTAGAGGTCGCGGGTTTGGGAGGTGCTGCCAAAGAAACCCGGTTAATTCATCAACTTTGGCAGCCTGGCAAGGTAGCAGCGAGTTAGAGCCATGTAGTTTTATGGAATTGCTACCTTCCCCAAGGTCCAAGGTGCACCCATGTTGCTTTGCATGCTTCCATAGAACACCTCCTCAGCTACCGCAACAGGAATGGCTTCCATTCCCTCAACATACAGATGGCTGGTCTAATGGCAGATTTAGCAAGCTCTGAGATTTAGCAGCATGCATTACATTGCCATGGTCTGGAAACCGCTGTGCAGGCTGGTCTTTATTCCTTGTTGTACTGCCACCACAGCTGCAGTATGTGTTTGCATCGAGGTGGAGGTAACGATTGATACCTGGCCAGTTCTTAGCTGTGGGTCTGCTGCAGGTTCCAGCGAAGCTGCCACATGCACCAGTGGTGCCTGCAACAAAGCAGTGGTGCCTGCAACAAAGAAAATGGTACCCTGATGTTGCCACAAATGAGAGCTGTAGATTCTAAAGTCACGACTGTCAGTTGTCCCACATTCTCGGCGGAATTCCAGCCATCAAGTCAGAGGTGCAGCTTCAGGGACAATTAGGAGATGAGGAGAAACTGACCGAGATGAGGAGAAACTTCTTCACCTAGAGAGTGGTGAACCTGTGGAATTCTCTACCACAGAAAGTTGTTGAGGCCAATTCACTAAATATATTCAAAAAGGAGTTAGATGTAGTCCTTACTACTAGGGGGATCAAGGGGTATGGCGAGAAAGCAGGAATGGGACACTGAAGTTGCATGTTCAGCCATGAACTCATTGAATGGCGGTGCAGGCTCGAAGGGCCGAATTTCTATGTTTTCTATGTTTCTAGGAGCGGCTAAGAAGTGAGAAACAGGCAGCATTAAAGATTTGGCAGCACACTGTTGGTGCATGCATAGTACAACTATCCTGTTTGCTTTGAATTGGCACTCATTGGCCACTTGATACACTTCCTCGGTCTAGAGAACTTTTTTTCATTTATTCCTTTGAGTGATGCATAGAAGCGACAGCACTCATCTGATTGGACACCGCCTGCCTTTCCTTCTATACGCTAGCTATATTTGGTGGATTTCCCATAGCCCCAACAATAGACACTTTCGTCAAGGCCACCTTTGGAGGTAAAACCCCCAGGCTCTCCTCTGTAAAGGAGCTCGTTTTTGGGAGCTCCTCCAGCCATCTTTAATCAGCTTTCAAACTGAAACCAGCTGCCTCCCTTTAAGAAGTTCAGTAGGCCTTTAAGAGGTGCTGCACTCCAAGTGACCCAACTTGAACCCCTGCCCCATCAGCTACAACAATATTCTCTGTGCATGAGTTAAGTGTGCAGGGTACATTTTTAAATTATTTAAATGAACCAACCTGGTGGAATCCAGTTAGGTCAGGCTGACACTCTACCACCACAGGTCCACCCAGGAGAGCAGGCCATTTTGACCCTGACTGGGGAATTGTTTCTGCAACACCCACCATTTTGTTCATAAGAAGAAATGTAAAATAAAAGCAGCAAATGCTGGAAAGTTAGGTCAGTCAGCATCTGTGCAAAGAATTAACAAGCTAAAATTTTAGGCGTGATCATGTGTCCTATTTTTCAGTTAGGGGAATCCTTCATGTACAGGTTTGCCTCCTTGAAATGTCAATCTATTACCTGCAAGTTCCCCTCCAAGTTAACATCATCCTGACTTGGAAGTATATTGCCATTCCTTCATCATCGCTGGATCAAAATCCTGGAATTCCCTCCCAAACAGTACCGTGCGAGTACCTTCACCACACAGGTTGCAGCAGTTTAAGGCAATGGCTCACCACCTTCTCAATGGCATTTAGGGATGGGCAATAAATGTTCACCTTTCCAGCAACACCCACATTCCATGAATGAATAAAAAAAATTCTCTGCCTTGTCTTCTCCTCCCCTTCTTAAAGCAGAAATGTCTAAACATTTCAGTTTTGTGGGCCACTCAGTTGCTTTTCATAAAGTCTGTGGGCCGCATATAAAAACTACTATTAGCATTGTGTGCCTGCTCAGCTTGGTCCAGGTTTTCTTAACTTTTGCAAATCCCTTTGGTGCTTTACATATTTCCCCGTTAAAGGTTGATGAGCCCCATGAGTTCATATCCTGTTGCCTCAAGACAATTGAGAAGAATTCCTAATGTTTTAAAGTTTGGGATTTTGAGGTAGAAGACGGGCAGATTGAAAAATATTGCTTTCTAATTGGTGGAAAGGGACATTGAAAAGACCATTCTCTCAAAGATGTTGTGACCAAAATAGTGGAACAGAGGAACTAGGTCTTTGCAAACCAGATGACAAGAGCTTATAGACCAGATCCAGATCATATTTTGGACAGCCCTAATCTAGAGTATGATCTGCCCACCTGTCCTTCGTGGAAAAGTTTTTCACAAAAAACCCCTTTGACCACAAGGCCATAAAACAGTGGTCAGCACGTAACATCCTGGACGCCCTACGAAAGGAGAGGCTGGACCCTGTCGGGTGGTTCCCTGAGCAGACTGTCGAACTCGTTTGGCAGAACATCTCATCGCCAGAGCTGTCACATAAGCACCAAGACGTAGCTTGGTTGGCGGTGAGGAGGGCCTTACCCGTCAGAGCGTTCATGCACAGCCGACATCTCAGCAGCACGGCACGGTGCCCCCGAGTCGACTGCGGGGCGGACAAGACTGTCACCCATCTCCTTCAGGATTGCACCTTCGCAAGGCAGGTTTGGAAAGAGATGCAGTGGTTGCTGTCGAGGTTCATCCCGAGCAGCTCCGTAACACAAGACTCTGCGATCTACGGGCTGTTCCCAGGGACACACACCGAGACAGACATCACCTGCTGCTGGAGGGCCATCAACTCGGTCAAAGACGCTCTTTGGTCTTGCCGAAATTTGCTGGTCTTCCAGAGCAAGGAGATGTCCACGTCTGCGTGTTGCAGACTGGCGCAATCCAAGATCCAGGATTACGTGCTGAGGGACGCACTTAAAATTGGTGCAGTCGCCGCAAAGGCACGGTGGGGAAGGGCCACAGTTTAAAGCCCTTCTGCCACGGTAAACCCGGGGGCAGGAATCAGTACAAAATTCCCCTCGGGCCATACTTGTAACTTCTTTTTTTTGTGTACATGGAGCACCATGATCTGTAAACACCTATGTAGTGCCATGTACAATGCAAGGTCTGTTTCGTGATGCACGTTGGAAAGGAAAAATGTAAATGTACCATCACCCATTCCATGTACTGTATAGTGACACATGTAATGTAATTTGTTGAATGTACTACAATGTATCCCGTATTGTACCGAATTGTACTTGAACTGAAAAGCAAGGAAATGTATCGAACGGAACTGCCGTTAGCACCCAAATGTAGTGTATGGGATTGCCGACTGCAGCTAAATGTACTGAACTGCTTTTGAATGTACTGTACAAATTTTTATATGAATAAAGTATATTTTGAAATAAAAATAATCTAGAGTATGATCTGACCAGAATACTGCAGTTTAAGCAGAATTTTCCCCAAATTATATTATTTAGCTATATAATTCAACATTATTTGTTGCTCTGCAGTGATTTGACAGATTGAGTACTGGATTTACTAATACCTCTAGATCTCTTTGAACTTTAATCATAACTATTCCAACATCATTCCTAGTAGTTATGCCACCCTTCTATTGCACCCGTCCCTACTAACTTTTACCTGCCTGTTCAGGTGGGCATAAAAGATCCCATGACACTATTGGAAGTGCAGCGAGTTCACGAATATCAATCTTTCAATTGACACTACCAAAAACTGATTAACTTGCCGTTGCTGTTTATTGAACTGTGTGCAAATTGACTGCAGTGTTTGCCTACAAGACAGTAATACTTCAAACAAAAAATTCATTGGCTGTGGAGTGCTGAGAGATATCTAGAGAATGTGAAAAGTGTGATATATTCAAGTGCTACATAAATTTAAGTTTATTCTTTATTACAAAAGGTAACGGCAATGTTTTTAAAATCCAAGGTATTTGTACAAGGAATGCAACTGAAATGGGTTTAAATAATTTTTTTTAATGGCACTGCAATAATTTGGTTGTGGATGTACAAGATGCATAGGCATTAATGTGAATTACACAGGGATGATTTTTTAAAACCTTTATTTGTAACAAAGTAGATTCGTGAAACACAACTTTTTCTGAGCTTGCACTTCAACTATCATACCAACATTAGGACATATCGTCATATTTTTGCCAGTGATTTAAAAATTTTTTGTGTCATCCCTACTTGTAACATGCACACATTGACATCACTTGAGGATTTGAAGCAGTTTTGAATTCAGGAATGCATACAAATCCATGAAGAAGATTCAAACTGTATTATATTATAAAAATAACAGGTAGGAGTGGAGTAAAAGCATCAACAGGCTCTGGGGCTGATAGTATGTATACATTGTTCAAGCTTCAATCAGAACCCCTCAATGGTATAACTGCCTAGTTAACTCTCTCCTATCAATTAATTATTCTATATATTACGTCAGACCAGCCATAATCAATATCATACATGGTCTAAAACAGAAGCCACTTTTACATTTAATGCCATTAATGCAACCCATGTGCAAATATTCATAATTACTCTTTGCTCAGTTACACTCAGGGTTGAATTTCCAGTGCCAAGTGAGGAGATCCCATAACTAACTTTTCAATTTCTTACCCGACATCCTAACATACACCGACCAACTGGTTTGCTTCCCTAACTGCCTCCTGCAAGAGGCTTTCTATTAGAGTACTATACATCCCACGAATTTTGTGCACCTGTATTCCAAAATGATGTCATACATGCACAATAAATTATGAAAAAAACAAATACTGTGGTTCTAAGTTGCTATGCTGTATACCAGGACTGCACTGTAGTACCACTTATGGCCAACTAATGGTGCTGTTGGAAACAGTGGTCTGTATAAGCTTATGGTTCTGCAGGGGTTTTGTAAAGTGCATATTAATATGGAGTAACTATATTTTATGATCATGAAATTTCAGTTTTAAAAATGTTAAAATGGTCATGAAAACTAATGGAGTTACTGCATTTACTGACTTGGTAAATTTCTCCTTTCAATCTCAAAATATTCCACTGAAAACAACCTACAGAACATTTCTGGACAGAATTGAAATCGTGGTATCACTTAGACAGGTGTTTCATAGTGAACTGTAAATCACTGAGTCAAGCAAAATACAGATCTCCTCAATAGGTCTGTGTTATATTACTGTAGTGTCATTCGTAGATTGGGATGGTGAGAGGGGGCAAGGAGGTGGTCAGCCATGTCGAGTAGACCTGAACAAAATGACACTAGAGGTTTTACTTCAAAATTAATTTGGAGAAACGTTTTGGGATCAATACCATAGGGCTTCACATTCAGGATACAGCCTGAATTATTTCACTTTATCCCTTCTGGGAATGTTTGGATACTTATGTTTCGGTTTGTAACAAAAACTTACTTGCATGATTTTTAATTTCCTTCTTAAAGCTTTCAAATACAAAGCATTTCTGATGTTTGTATATTGATTTGGGGAACCTCTACACAAATGCAGTCATACACAATACTGCTCCACACACTTCCACTACAGTCTTGCTGAATTGTAGACATCTTGACAAAATGGGCTCTCAAAGCTTATGAAGTGAGAATACATTTATATAGTTTACTGATCATTTTATACATTCATCATACAGTATCTAAGATTCTAAGTACTCCTTTTAAATTTACATGATATATTTGTTTGTGAATGCTAACGGGCAGTTTCTAAAATAAAATTACCGATACATTCATAGTCTAAATAAGCAAAATTTATCTCATTAAAAGTAATGCCACGGCTTGTGTACTGGTTGATGAAAGGGCCATAACAATGTTGCTGGTCAGCAAGCCTTCAAGTTTCAGTGCATCACCATGGTGGCTAACTGCAGGTGTGATGTTGTTATTCCAGTTTTTCAATAATACAAAGCTCAACTGTGTGGCGTGGGAGCTAATTCCAGTGGATTAAAGAAGCACGTGTAAAAATGTGTTTAATTCACACAGATATGACACTTTAGAAATCCGTATCAACTAAGAGGTGCCTCCTAGCTTTGAATCGAGCAAAAACTTATTTCCACCAGCAGCCTGCTGGCCTACCTACTTGTTTGTTTGGGTAGCATCACAACTGTAAAATAGCCTTCTTCAGATCTTCAGCTCTCCCCTCGTTGTAGCCTTGGAACCAACCATTTCCTAGATGAGCATTTCTTAGCGAAATGTGAACCTCCATATGGCTGAAAATTTAGTTCAATAAATCAATAACTATGATCCACTAAATGTCGAGAGGTTTGAAATTATTTAAAAAGGTGCCATAAAAGCTCAATAGATGCTGTCGTGTCATTTGGGACTGCACATTTGATTGCTATTTTGAATTCAGCTGATTTTTCTGTCAAGTCAATCTTAGCTGGGCTCCCCATCTTTAAAGGTTAGCTCAGATAATTAAAAGATTAGAAAAATGCTTAACAATGTCGGGCAGGGAATAAAACATTTTATCCACATCTTACTATTTTTAACATCACTTCTATCTTTATCTAACCCAGATATTTAATCCATGTTTCATTTTTGTTTTTCGGATTACTTAAGTTAGGGCAATTTATTGCAGCAATTTAAATTGCTTCAAAAACAAAAAAGTAGTTTAACATTTTCTTTGGTTCAAACAATTTAAAAATGAAACCTAAAAACTGCAGCCACAGCATTATTTAAAATAGCACACAAGTGTATTCCGAATGGTAGATCACAGTACCACAGTTCATTATCAACCAATCATAAGCTTAACCTTAATTTAAAGGCAACCATATCCAAGAAAAAAAACAATCCTACTGATTGTTTAAGCACAAAGACTGTAAGTTGCATTTCTGCACCAATAGGTTTTTAAAAAGTAAGCTGGTTTGTTAGCCATTTCACAGCACTGACAATTAATCAGCATTTTGCCAAGTCCCTGAATTCTACTTCCCAAGGTACTTTTGCAGTTGTAAAGAGAAAGTGGTTGAGAGGATTACAAATCATGTTGTACTTGGAAGATTATTAGGAATCAAGTAGTGGGAAAAATGTCCTTATATACGGGAGGCAATTCCTCATCTCAACAGGACTAAATCTGAAATTGTGTTACAGTGGGAAAACCTAAAAATTATACACAAGGCTTAGGCACCAAACTGGTTTTCCTGATGTATGCAAGATTTTTTAAAAAACTGCTAAATCTTATTTACAAGGCAAGATTTGAATTTCAAAATGGCCACAACTACCAGTCTTATACCCAAGATGGTTGGCCAATTAGCACCTTTGTGTTTTCTAGCCTTGTGCATGCAACTATTTATGTATTAATGATAAAAATGCAATCACAATGCCGTTAGTTACAAAAGGAGTTTTTCACACCTATTTCGTTAAGATCACATGGTGTCTGCAGGGCACTGTGTACATAAGAGTTGTGCGCTTGAAGAGAGCATCAATGTAATTAAAACAAAAGAACCAATAATCAACATGCAACTTACTCCACTGTCATTCTAAATATAATACGATAGGAAACATCCTTGAGGTTTCATTACTGTGTATTACCTCAGTCAGTGCAAGCACTGAAACAGAGGCTAAACTTTTAGCATACATTTTTAAATATTTTACTGCATTATTATTCAGTTTTGATCATAAGACACAAAAGGGAAAAAAATAAACAAGAGACTATCTTCCCTGCATGGCTCATTGGGTACAAGTGTTTGAGTTTGTTTGCTGCTAAATGGTGCCAGGTCAGTGGTTCAAAGGGTACAAGGAAACACCGTGGATATAGGATTAGAGTAGATGGGCTCAGTGTGGAGCTAGCATTGGTACAGACACGTGCCAAAGAGCTTCTTTCAGTGCTGAAATGTATCTAATTCTTTCAACGTGTGTGAATATCTATGCATTTTTTAAATAAATGCTGCCCTTGTGATATGTTGAAACCAACGTAGCCAAGTCAAAAATCTTTCAGCTACAATTTGCATAATATAGGAGTTCAGAACAATTAGTTACATTTTTCTACAATACCAGACTTTTACAAATCACCCTGGGCGTACTGTACTCTAGACATGTATTTTAGGATGGGGGAAGGAGAGAGATGAAGTCAGTCAAGTAAATTATTACAAGGTCTTTTGTGCATGAAATTAAAGTGCTGGCCAGGAGGACAGCAGTGCAGGATTTCTAGGAAGAAGTTGGAAACAAACCAGCACCAGGGGCTATTGAAGTGCAGCAGTCGTTGAATGGGATCTTTGTTTCAATCTGTTTACTTTCATCAGTTTGACTGAGATAGATTCTTCTGTCTTTCCTGAATCTGGGCATCTTTTATGTTGCCATCCCTTCTGATCAGAGGACACCTACTTCAAATGGTCCTGTTTATACTGATGTCCATAGCTATGGCACTATTCTGATTGTGTTCCAGTTACATCTGAAGCAGATAACGCAGCCCAAGGAATGCAGGGTCTTCCAACTCAGCAGTGGCGTCAGTGAGATTCGAAGTGCTCCACGCGACTGTTGTCAGTGCAACAGGGTAGAAGTGAAATGCTGAGTGGGTGGAGACCTATATGTATTTAATACTCCAGTTATTGAGTGACAGTCCCTTAAATTGAATACAAAATTACTTTTAACTTAGTTATAACTTGGCATGCAGATTGTGTAGTGCTTTCTTACTAAACATAATGTGTAGTTCGGTTTTAATTGCACAATACACCAGTATCAGAATACACCACGTATTAGGATATTACAAAATGCTATTAATCAGGTAACCGTCCTAGAAATTGGACCTATATAGCTGGCAAAATTATGGTAATAGTCTGAACTGATTTCCTATTGAAATGTTAGGTGTACACCATTTACAAAGGAGAACAGCAGCTGCTTAGCTGAAAATGGGTTGTACATATTGCAGCTTTCTAGTTACATTTTGGTGCTGATAAACATGCTCACGTTTATTTACTCATTCACTTCATTAAGCATTACAAGTTAACACGTCCTCGTTTTAAAATCTGGATAGATACTGTTCCTTGTGTCACAAACTGCTGGTCCAATCCAAGGTTTTATAGAATAACGGGTTATATGCTCATTTGAAGCTCGCCTCTTATGCAGTGTAATGTCTTTGGGCTTGACTACCACCAAGATTCTTCTTCATTGTAATAATGCTTTGGTTGATTAAACTGAAACTTCAAGGCTTAAATACTTAGCGTTGCTACAGCCCTGGTTACATAAGTGCTTTTCACACATTGATGAGCAAAAATGTTTGCTTAGAATTGGCACCACAATATCAATACTCCCACATTCTGCGACAATACAGAGCTGAGGGGGAGAAAGAAGGGGAGAAAAAAAAGCTTTTTTTTTTACACTGCCAGCCAATAACATTTAAAAATAAAGCACAATATTCAAAACCTGTGCCTAGCAGTAGGCACATTACTCTTCATTACAAATATACAGTAGCATACAACCAGTTTGTATTTGATAGATCAGCCAAGGTCTCTTCTGAGGTCCCACTGAACTTGACTACGTATAAAAGATAATCTCCGGGACCTGTCCATCCTCGACTGACGTTCCATTATTATTTCCAGCAGCATAACAGAAAGTGAAGACCGTTTTTGTGCCCGTTGTGGGAGATTCATGGATGACTTTACGAAGTCCTTTTGTTCCATAATGTGAATCTGGCCCCTATGTATGTATATACATATAAAAGAATCATAGTAAGAAAAAAAACATCTTTAGGGATCATAGACACCAAAATAAATTTATACAACTAAAACTGTAGTGTTGCAGAAGTGATCCGTCATCTTTAATTTAGCTGTGAAAATGACTGAATGGAAAGGCATTTTTGAAAACAGTAAAATGGTATTCAAAAAGGCTGGGCAGCACAGCAGGCATATACACAGCGAGTCTCAGTATAGTGAACTCACACCTGCTTCATGAATTTACTATACGGGTGTTTTCTGTAGGGTAGGGTGGGGTGGGGTGGCTTGGGAAGAGCAGGGTGAGAGCATACAATAGAGCTTAGCACTTTCCCCCTTGGCGAGGACAGAAGAGAGGGGCCACAAGATGCACTTACTGCCTGGTTACTCTTAGAAAGCACAACTTCTACGAGATGCAGAGCAGTCACCTCAACACATTATCTGAAGAGATGAAGGAGGGGGGAAATTTAAGTTTACTTTTTCAAAACAAAACTAGAAAGAGGGGGGCGGGGAAAGAGAGAAGAGTGAAGGAAAGTCGAGGACAGATATTTGGGAATGATTTAAAGACATTAATCTCAGAGAAAGTTCTGATGACAATGAACCACTTTGCTCTTATGATATACAAGTGATGTGACGCCACCAAAATGAAATTACAGCCACATAATAATTTGTTATAAAAAATTTTAAATTATATAATGTAAACTGTCATATTCATGGGCCAAGTTTTGCCCTCATTTCCACTTTTTCTTATTGCCAGTAGCTATCGTCATGGTGGGTCTATCAGACCAGACGTTCCATGCAATTGATGCGCTGATATCCAATCACTTCATTGCCAATTTTGTAAGTGATAATCCATTGTTGATTCCCAGGAATTAACAATGCAAATGATAAAAGTTTTTAAACACGTCTGTTGACATACCTTCAATGTAGCACATGCAGTATAGTTAACATTGGGTAAAATCTCCACTGGTTCCTTGAACATAACCCTGAAAGTGTTGGATGATCCATCACAGCTAAAACCAGTGTCATTCTGTCCCAAAATTGTGTTACTGTCAGTATGGATAATCTTAAAAAAAAAACAAATTCAACGCATTACAATCAGAAAGAGCGTCTATAATTTCATAAATCATTTTGAACAAAGCTATTACTGTATGAACACAGGCTGAATGTACACAATTTACATCCTTTGTAGTCAGATGCAAATTGACCCAAGAGCAGCACAAGCCTAGAATGTTAATTGCAAACAAGTAACAGACAACACTTTGTGTATCCAGCACTTCACCAGCATTTGACATTAGACACTCCAAAATCTTAGTTGCTCTGAAGGAGAGAAGAATACAAAAGGATGGAACCCTGAAATAAAATGGGGTGCGAGATACAGAGTCACCTAAAGTGGTTAAAATGTACACATTGAATATGCAGATCATTTTTTCTCCATGTTTAACAGTCCTTTCTTTTGCTCTCCCCCCTCCACCAATCAAAAAACAACTGCTTTAAAGTAAGAGCCTAATTTTACATCAGTGGCCCCATCACATTACATCATCTTTTTGTATGATGTCTGCAGCTGGTGACTGTTACCACCCCGCATTAGAAACCACACCCGTTTAACATCCTCTGATAGCTCTAACCTCCAGAATAGGTTTCTGAATATCAAAACAAACCATCCTGTTTCCCAAGAGATCACAGGGTAAAGTTTTTCTTGTCGATGTTAGTTTAAAAAAAAGAGTTGGTGTTGAATATAGCTTTGTACTCAGTCCAACTTTTCACTAATCTTAGTAAAAGTAAAATATACCTCCAGGTAATACTACAGCAACTCGCCAAGCTTACTTTGACAGCGTCTCTCAATCCCACAAACTCTACTGCCAAGAGGGACAAGAGTGGGAACACCATCACTTCCAAGTTCCTCTCAGTCACATGCCATCCTGACCTGGATATATACTGCTGTTCACTGCCCGATCAAAGTCCAGGAAATCCCTACCTAATGCCAGTGGCGAACATCACCACCACAAGAACCGCAGCAGTTTAAGGAGAAAGCTGATCATCAGTTTCTGAAGGCATCTATGAATGGGCAATAATTTTAGCTTTGCCAGCATTGCCCATATCCCAAGACAATTTAAAAATCATTTTGTACATCTCTGAAAGTTCAAGACAATTTTTTTTTTATAAAAAGATTTTTTGGGAGAAGGTATTTTACATTGATTCTATGCCTACCTACATTCTTTCACGGATAGTTTAATGATCTAGTAAAATTCTTTAATTCTACTTTATATTACTTTCATTTTAGACATTTACAGAAAATGATTTTAACATACTAAAAAAAGCAAGTTCCTATTTTCTGAAAAAAATGTTTTAAGTCCTTCTAAAAAAAAGTGCAATTAGTTGCCCCGAACAGCTTAATTCCTTTGCTCTCTTACACTTGCTCTCTGTCACTTCCAAAATACTCCCACTTAACTTCTTTCACTTGACTCTAAACTCATCTAATAATTCATTTTCATTGCTGATTCTTCACAAATTCTGCTTGCACTTTAAGCGAGTTATGTTAGCATAAGCAATAATTACATAGCATCAGATTAGTGTCAGCTGTGGCTCAGTTTGTAGCACCCTCGGCCTGGAGCCAGAAGTCCCACTCCAGGGCATCAAATCCAGGCTGACATCTCAGTGCATTACTGAAGGAATGCTATACTAGTGAGGAGCTGTCCTTTGGATGAGACCATTAAACGGACGCCCTGTTATCCCTTTCAGGTGACAGGGGAGTTCTCCCTGTGTCCTGGCCAATATTTATCCCTCAACATCACAGATTATCTGGTCATTGTCACATTGCTGCTTGCGAGACCTGCCTGTGTGTAAATTACCTGCCGCGTTTCCCACATTACAACAGTGACTACACTTCAAAAAGTACATCGTTGGCTGTAAAGTGCTTTGGTACACCCCTCGGTCATGAAAGGCGCTATATAAATGCAAATCTTTCTTTTTACCTGTATATTTACTTGATAGTCTGTGGGCCCATGTATTGATCCATACAAGCCAAATCCAACCACAAATATCCTCCTATTCACAGTGAACCTGTGGAATGAAAAGTGTACAAAATACATTAGAATAGTTCAAATACATCTCTCTCTCCCAATCAGAGCAAAACTAGCCAGGCAATTCCCATTTTACAACTTAAATTCTATTCAGATCAAGTATCTTCTGAGGCATCCCAAGTGGCACTGAATTCCTGCCCTACACTATACATCTTACATTAACTGCAACTATTGTAGTCCGCTCCATGTATGATCTGTCAAGTTATACTTTAATGCTAGAGTGTCCTAATTGCAGCTCACAGTACATTCTGGTTATTTGGCCAATAGTGCCTTGGTCACTGAAGCTCCTCCTGGAATCTCAGTGCGGATTCCGTCCCCTACGGGGCACAACAGACATGATCTTTGCAACGTGACAGCTGCAGGAAAAATGCAGGGAGCAGCGCCAGCCCTTACACATGGCCTTTTTCGATCTTACAAAGGCCTTTGACACTGTCAACCATGAGGGTTTATGGAGCGTTCTCCTCCGTTTTGGATGTCCCCAAAAATTTGTCAACATCCTTCACCTGCTCCATGACGACATGCAGGTCGTGATCCTTACCAACGGATCCATTACAGACCCAATCCACATCCGGACTGGGGTCAAGCGGGGCTGCGTCATTGCTCCAACCCTCTTCTCAATCTTTCTCGCTGCCATTCTCCACGCTCCCCGCTGTAGTGGAACTAAACTACAGAACCAGTGGGAAGCTGTTTAACCTACGCCGCCTCCAGGTCAGGTCCAAGATCACCCCAACTTCTGTTGTTGAGCTACAGTAAGCGGACAATGCCTGCGTCTGCGCACATTCTGAGTCTGAACTCCAGGATATAGTAGATGTATTCACCGAAGCATATGAAAGCATGGGCCTTACGCTTAACGTCTGTAAGACAAAGGTCCTCCACCAGCCTGCCCTCGCTGCACAGCACTGCCTCGTCATCAAGATTCACGGTGCGGCCCTCGACAACGTGGACCATTTCCCATACCTCGGGAGCCTCTCGTCAACAAAAGTAGACATTGATGCTGTGATTTAACACCGCCTCCAGTGCGCTAGTGCAGCCTTTGGCCGTCTTCGGAAAAGAGTGTTTGAAGACCAGGCCCTCAAATCTACCACCAAGCTCATGGTCTACAGGGCTGTAGTAATACCCGCCCTACTGTATGGATCAGATTCATAGACGATGTCCGGAAGACACCTCAAGTCGCTGGAGATATATCACCAACGATGTCTCCGCAAGATCCTGCAAATCCCCTGTGAGGACAGGCACACCAACATCAGTGTCCTCGTCCAGGCTAACAGCCCCAGCATTGAAGCTGGGCGCACTCAATCAGCTTCGCTGGGCAGGCAACATAGTTCGTATGCCAGACACAGGACTCCCTAAGCAATTGCTCTATGCGGAGCTCCTTCATGGCAAATGAGCCAAAAGTGGATAGCGAAAACATTCGTAAGACCTTCCTGGTAAAGTGCGACATCACCACTGACACCTGGGAGTGCCTGGCCAAAGACCACCCTAGGTGGATTAAGTGCATCCGGGAGAGCGTTGAGCTCTTCGAAACTCGACGGCGAGAGCGTGAAGAGGTCAAGCGCAGGCAGCGGAAGGAGCGTGCGGCAAACCAGTCCCACCACCCCTTCCGTTGGCGAATGTTTGTCCCACTTGTGACAGAGTCTGTGGTTCTCGATTTGGACTGTTCAGCCACCAAAGAACTCACTTCAGGAGTGGAAGCAAGTCTTCCTCGATTCCGAGGGACTGTCTATGATGATGATGCTGCTGCTGCTTTTTCCAATGGCACTTTAGCTTACTTAAACTACTGCTGCTCAGCCTCTTTTCAAACTGTGTAGGGCTACTAGATTAGAAAATGCTGTTAGCTTATTGGCAGAAAGGACAACTCCCTAAATGGTGGATTTAGAACTTAAATCCACCAATGAGATAGCAGACCTTTACACAATCTTCAAAAGTGTGAAGAGACCAATAATAAAATGAATATTTAACTGGGCCAACATGAGATACTCATTTAGCAAGTGACAAAAGTAGTATTGTCCTCAAAATATTGCTTGAGTTCAGTGTTTTGTATTGCAACTGTGGGATTCCTCCAACTGAGGCAACTGGGTGGCCTATGAAGACAAAAAGTTTGGAAACTCTAGTTTTAACAGGACAGGGATTTGCAAACAGAATTTATACAATTGCACTAAAATCATTCGCCACAGGAGGCCATTCTGCCCATCGTGTATGTTCCCGCTCGTTGAAAGAGCTATCCAATTAGTCCTTTCTCCATAACCTTGCAAATTTATCCTTTTCAAGTTTATATCCAATTCCCTTTTGAAAGTTACTACTGAATTTGCTACCACCACCCTTTCAGGTAGTGCATTCCAGATCCTAACAACTCGCTGCGTAAAAAAAATTCTCATTCCCTGCTGGATTTTTTTTTGCGAATTATCTTAATTACTGATTAGCTGGGGGCATTGGATTTCCAAGATTAGTTATACATGTCTAATGATTTGATTTATATCATTGAGATCTAGCTTCTGAAAAGCATCAGACAAGACTTCCTTCTGCTCAAATGTCACCATTTTGTTTCCACCTCCGTTGAAGACAGCAACATCTGCTTGTGGATTATGGTTCTATGGCACGAGCAGCCCAGTAGCCATTTTTCATCTGTGAGGCCAGACAGCATTAGCAGCCTATTTGAACTAGGTGCATCTACTAGCCAATCTTCTAGCAGGGGATCACTGAGTAGCAAGCTGGAGCAGGAATTATGGGTGATTAACGAGCCCACAGCATACAAAGGCCAATTCTGGTGTACCAACCACTACCCCAGCTTAGATGGCTAACTCACTCAGATGAAGAAGGATCCAAACCATGGATATCCTGCTCGATAATTCTCAGTATCACACCACAGCCTGCAGTTACCCACCGAACCCTGTACAGAAACACTTTACCTTATCCGATCACTTGTACCACTGTAGCCCCAGCGACTTTCCACCTGTTGGAAACGATTGATGCTGCACTCTTTGCCTCTCAGACAACAGCGGGGTCTGTCTATAAACTCTACACGAGGCTTTGGATTGACTGTAAAATGGAGGAAGAGACTAACAACTTCGCGGTCTGTTAGAATTCCTGACTGTGCAGGTCCTGTGGGGGGGGGGGGGCAAAAAAAATATTCAATTACTTGATACTGTTTAATATACTGTAATTTTAGAAATGACTCAACAGCAGAACAGGGTCCTATTTAGTACTGACACATACAGATCAAGAAACTGATCACAGTTATGGTGGTAGTTGGGGACTGACAACTGGCTTCAGCATTCCTGGGCTGATGGGAGGGAAAAACCCAATTGCTATTCTGCGACGCCCCCTATAAAACGTACACGTGAATATCATGCGAGGACAGGATCAGGCCCAACTGCGATATTCTTCAGTCAAATAGCTTGTTTGTACTTTCAGTCTATATTTACACAAGAATGTGTACTTTAGCACGGTATCAAAGGATGCTGACATTTGTGGAAGTACACAGGAGTCTGAGTCAGCATCTTCAAGAAAGCAGGAGATAAAATTGGCAGGAGTGGGACTGCATTGAGACAGGCAGCTTTAGAAATGACAAACTGCTGTTTATCAGTAGCCAGCTTTGAACAATGCCAGGAAGGTTGCACGTCACAAACTGAAGGTGACAATTGTAAACAGCCATTCATTTATTCGCAATTATAATAAAACTATATTTTTGTCCTTCCTCTCCCCGTTAATAAAAAAAAATGTTACTCCCTTTAAGTCTCTCCAACTGATGGGACCCATGGCTTAAAGCAACTCATTATCTGAATATCCATCCTTTTAAGGCATTTTCACTGAACACCTCTTCAAGCACAGCAGGAATAAGGAACTTGCATGGTGGTAAGTAACTATAGTGCTGAACTGTGATATACAACTTTCTCTCCCCTTTGGACCCACTTGTCCTCATGCAAATCCATTTACTCGGAATAGGACACTCCAAGCCTCTGATTTCACAAGTAGTCTACAATCGCTCTGTAATTGGTTGACGAGATAGGTTGTGTTTGTGTAAATTCATAACAAAAATCACCCAACGGAGGCAACTTGAGCAGTCGCCAACCCTAGCAGTTGCACTCAGCAGATCACTAAGATCAAATTCGTTGCTCTTCTTTACAAACCACTGCTTTGTGGTTCTGAGTACCGTGAGCTATATTTCAAGTTTATTTTTATGGGTTTTTATATTGGTCAGATCTGTTACATAGGCTTTGAACATATTAAAAAAAGACTGGGTGGACGGAGCAGTTGGATCTTGGAAACAGACATCAGGATAAGAGCAGAACTTATACAAGAGGTTGTGAATAAACCGACACACTTCATCTTAAGAGTTCTACATTACTTTGGTCCAATAACGTTTATAAGCAAAAAGTAACTAGTTAGCATCTGTGCTTTCAATAGTTGTACATTATCTAAGTGTATCTAATTTTATACTCTTACACATTGTCTAGTCAAAGTGTGTCACTATGGACCTCTGAATTCCCCGTTATTAGTTTAAATCAAAATTTACTACAAAAGATTGTACTCAAGCCAGATTCATCTTAGTCAGAAATGCAAGTTATAACAATGCACCATATAAAATCTTTCAAATACATTTAAGTTTTTAAAGTCATAACATATGCCATATTCAGAATCACCTGCTGCAAACTCCTCGATGGTCATTAGTGGAAACCGGATAAGCGACAATGCTTTTCCTAACACTTTACGCTTGTTTTCAGGAGTGAGTTGAAGCTGCTGTCGTTGGCATTCTGCTTCTGCCCAGCGAACCACTGCATTAAATAACCGAATTTCCCGAATCCCAAGAGTATCTCGTTCTAGCACTGCCATTAATGTATCTGTAACAGAGACTAACATTAAAGCCAACAATTTGATGTTTCAAGATAAAACATTTTTAGTAACAAAATACACGACTTCAAAAAAGTGTCCTAAAACCCCTCCGTTAACTGAACCAAGAGTGTTCCATATTAACGCCTGAATGCCAATATATAAAATAACTAGCACAAGTCACCACATGTCCAGAAACCAGTGTCCATGACCAGAAGCTTAATTTATGAGAAGCCAAAGGTTAGACAGCTGTTTGAGTGCCAACTGCAGAGTTATAGCACCATAAAAAAATCTCTGAAAATGCAACTGGACAACTGCCACCCTGTCTAGCCATCCAAAGTAAACCAGAGCAAAGATGATACCGCAATAGAAGACTAGCAGAATGTGTGCAGGAATCCAAAGCACATAAACTTGAAGTTTTACACAGGCATCCTGTCACTAGCACTTCACCTCAGCACTGAAAAAGTATCCAATCTACGTGCATTAGATAAACAAAACTGATGATAGCTGCAGCTATTCACAAAAATGTGCTCGTTGTGAAAATAGAAAATATTAAATTCAAGCACTGGGCAATTGAAGGAGGGTATCTTTGTGGTAAAACCCATTTGTACTTTATAAGTGCCCCTGGGATTGATGAAATACCAATCATGTTGCCTCCATATGTTAAAATAAACCTTTGCTATGGATTCTTTTTAAGGGTACTGGCCATTGAAGGGCCCATCCTTCAGAAATGTGGTTGATATCGGATTAAATTCTAACCTGCATGGAGAGTTATTTATTTTTAGATTGAAAGTATGTTGTGGATATTCCTTGCTGTTCTGAGGAACCAAAGTTCTTGAATACTTCTCTTACTAATGACAATTGGTGGCTCAAGATGGGTTAATATTAATCTGGCAGAATGATGCACCCAAAACTTTAAAATTTTCATACGACGACATGAAGGGAATAAATTAACATTCATCAATTGTGGTCATTGTTTGAACTGTGGACTCAAGTTAGAGGGCAAAGGCAAGATCCCAAAGATAACAAAACTAAATGTGACCAGTATGAATCAATTAAATGTCCGAGATTCGGAGAAGGATAAAATAGTAATTTGTGATTTTCCCAATCTGTTAAATTTTCCTTTTTTGTATCATTGCCTTCCAATTTATATAATTGTGTGCATGTAAAATGTAATCATGCACTGCTAAGAAAAATGGTACACAATTATACCAAGAGTCGTTTGGGAAGAGAATCAGGTGAATTGACAAATGTGGGCAAATGATAAATCAATGCGCAAGTAATTAACGGGATTGTTTAAAGGAATAAATGGCAGACGGGATGTTGTATCAAAATAACAAACACCATCAAAAACCAATCTCAAAGGTGATTATGTATGGAGGGTTATTTTACTTAAACTAGATTCAAAAAAGGGGTTAAATGGTATAAACAATTGGATTTCAAATTTTATATTAAATGAAAATCTGGAAGTCAAATGGGAATATGGTTGGGTGTAAGGTGAGAAGATTTGGATTGGTGTGTTATGCTAGGGCGCCTTGAAAGCAAAGTGATATTGTTTTGTAATTATTCCTGTGATAATGGCAATACTATTGCTATATGATGATAAACTGTATTTAAATTGGAATCGTATGCTTGTTGGAGGATGATATACACAAGGCATTTGTGAACTACCTGAAAATATTAGTGAGGGGAAAAGAGGGGTTCTAGATTGCACTAGACACTTCATGCACAGTTCCAGGAAAGGTGGTACCTGCCTACATAGCGGTGATGTACTATAGAGTTCATCATCAGTATGTGGTTTCACTCTGGATTATACAGGTTGATCGATGGAACATAAAGAGAATTAATGTTCTGAATGAGGAAGGTATTGCATTATACAGCATTTGTATGGTTTGGTGGTTAACATTTTGCCTTATACCAACAAAAACAATATGATCAAATTTGGGGATAAAATATTGGTACCTGTTAGGGCCCACAATGTTACAGAAATTCAAGTAAAGGTTACCCTCTAAACAGAAGCCTTACGGGTGGTTGTAGATTTTGGCCATAAAAGAATT
Source organism: Pristiophorus japonicus (assembly GCF_044704955.1). Classification (NCBI taxonomy): domain Eukaryota; kingdom Metazoa; phylum Chordata; class Chondrichthyes; family Pristiophoridae; genus Pristiophorus; species Pristiophorus japonicus. The sequence goes on from NC_091994.1 coordinate 21,897,511, forward strand.
GTGTATACTCGAGTGGTTAATACAGAAAGTAAAAAGAAAGCTGATTACTTAAAACTTGCTAAATTAATTACAAATGATAAAGAGGCATGAGTGGTGGGAGCTCGTTAATGGTGGCAAAATGTGTACAATATAGGAGAAACAACTTGGGCTTGGTTATTGTCCGTGTTCCTCATTGTCCAGGTAGCAATTAGCCTTCTTGATTAGTGTTTAGTGGGTTCAAAGGCGAGTGAGAAGTTTAAAATTCTAGTATGAACAATTCAAAATGGTGGAGTTGTTGAATCATAAGTGAGGGATCAGAAAGTGATTTCTTCATCCTTAAAAAAGGGGACTGCAAGATATCCTAGTTGCGTATACATAGGGCTAGGATTTGGTTTAATATCATATAATTAAGGTTTTAGCTCTCTTTTTGCTTTTAAGTGGCTTGTGGATTTGTACTGTAGCTGGAAATAATAAAATGATTAGAGTTGTTCAATGTGTCAGGGTATAATTAGCTTCGCCTGAAGTATAGGATATGTGATTCTTGTCTGTTGGGACATATTTTTGTGGCCACATTGTGAAACGAGATAGCCAAGACAGTCTTCAGGTAGGAAGTAGAACAATAGGACAGCATGGTAAACAAGTCAGTATCTGCTGTTTTGAAATAAATATCTAATTTCTGGCAGTCTTGTCCACAATAACAATTGGCATGTCATAATGAATCAGCAACGACAGTGCGCGTGACAATTGGCCTATATATAAAGACCTTGAGCTTTCCATAACAATTTATAGAGCCAGGATTGAAAGGACTGATGAAGGTTATCTCTCTTCCTGGGGAAAGAAAAATGGGGTAATTGCGTTTATTTCTCTATGTCTACTGCTTAAGAGACATTGAGTGTGTCAAAGACTTTGTCAAACACAATAAATGGATAGATTACAACCGTATTTGGTTTGTCAGATTTAAATTTTCTTACACGATCAATATGAAAAAGTTAAAAAAGCAAAACTGGAGTGAATTATAAATATAGCAGCATATCTTGTGGTTGGAAAGGCATTGATAAAACTGCACAAGCTTCATTCTCAAGTTTTAGGATGCCATCTCTCTCCCTTGATGTTTTATTGCCTTGCTATACTACATTATTCTATATTTGGAATCCAACTGTGAGCCAGAATCTCGGAAATGTAATAATTATCTTTGGAAACCAATGTTTTCAACCCAACTTAGGTTGAATTTTTTTTTTAAACATTACAATTTTTGTGGATTAAACTTAAATATATTTTATGGTAGAGGTAGAAATTCCAAAACATAAAGCCAACTCTTTCCATTTCCAATCACATCCCCGCAGTGTCATCCTTCATTACATGCAAAAAACATGTTTTTTGTTTAAAAATGTTTCAAATCAAACATCCTTTTCCTTTCAATTGGATTAGTCATACACTTACCTAAATCAATATCTGTAAAACCTTCTGCATTGATTGCATCTGAAGTATTTTTATCAATATTTTCCAGGCATAAGCTAGCAAGCTGCGGTTCATCAAAGAGTCTTGCCTGAGGAACAAACAGGTGTATTAGTCTTGCACCATTTAGTCAAGCATACATTTCTTCCTGCAATTACAGTTTTAAAAAGGTGACAAAAACATTTTATAGGCGGTCATCAAAATTTGCCATCTCATTTAAGACCTTTTACTAGAGTTAGAAGGCATATTAAGTTTAAAGCCACACTTCCAGAAATATAATGATTTAAAAAAAAAGAATCTCAATTCAAATGGTAATTATTCCCATTAAATATTTTACAAGTAAGTCATTTAATTATATGTGCTTTCAAGTTACAGTTCAAATACTCCTGTACTAGAAATAAATTGGACTAAATTAAGACCAGTGAAGCTTATTGCTCTCGTTATAGGGAGCTTCAGGATAAGATGATTTTCTTCATTAAGAAGCTTCCCCTTGGCATTTACTATGCCCATTACACTCATAGGCTAGATACAAATAAACATTATGTAAACAGAAATATTTCTATAAATCCAATACTCAACTAAACAGTTAATAAAAAGAGTGAAGAGTAACAGTCCCAACACCTATCCCTGCAGGACATCATTTGGGACCGGTCTCCAAACAGATCCAAATCCAAGAAAATGAAGGCTGCTATTAAATCAGAATCAGTTAAAGAAAACGAAGGCTAAAAAAGCTAGTGGAAGAGAGACAATTGCGGAAGTAATCGGAAAGCTTTTTCAGTTATGTGAAGAGTCACCCCCCACCCTGAATGAGCCACATTTCCCCCCCTTTCTTTTCAGAAGATGGTGAGCTGCACCACAATACAATTTCACTGCGTGACAACCATCCAAAACTTACCCAAGATGACCATTTCCTCATTTACAAGTCTGGACAGCAAGTGTTGGCAGGCTATGCATGACAGTTAAGCCCATTCCCATCTTCAGTGTCCAACACAAGAAGCTGATCAGGAATGGGATCCGAGATGGACATTTTTCCCCTTAGCCCTGGACCAGAAGCTAATTGCAATGTTCCCACTGCTCCTAACTCAGCACAAGCCAGGAATAGAATTAGACAAGCAGCGGAAAGATTAATTGTGCTCTGTTGCTAATAAGCTGTGCATTTTTAGATAGATAGTTAAATTTTGGACATATTTTAGGGGGCTATATGCCTTGGCTCTCATCAATCTGCACCCAAATGTTCTGTACTATGGACAAATGGAGAGACTGTGTAATCCACATCAGACAAACAGAAACTACATTTGTGGATTATGCAGCAGTTTGCCATGGTGATGAGTTTCCACAATGTCAGAAATCCAACTAATCAAAAATACAAACTGAAGCAGCATTTTACTTCAAAATATCTGGAATATACAGGTCCAGTGACATCATGGTCAAGTAGTAAATCCTCAGTGATTTTTTAAAAATTGGATTCTGGGAGATTACCAAGCATGCTGTCCCAATCATAGAATGGTTACACACAGGCCATTCAGCCTGTCAAACCTGTGCCAGCTCGCTGCAAGAGCACCTCAGCTAGTCCCACTTTCCTGCCCTTCCCCATAGCCCTGAATTTTTTTCCTTCCGGTATTTATCCAATTCGCTTTTGAAAACCAAGACTGAGTCTGCCTCCACCACCCTTTCAGGCAGCACATTCCAGATCCTAACCACACACTGCGTAAAAAAGGTTTTCCTCCTGTTGCCTTTGGTTCTTTTGCCAATCACCTTAAATCTGTGTCCTCTGGTTCTCAACCCTTCCGTCAATGGAAGTTCCTCTCTATTTACTCTGTCAAGACCACTCATGATTTTGAACATCTCCATCAAATCTCCTCTCAACCTTCTCTGCTCTAAGAACAACCCCCGCATCTCTAGTCTATCAACGTAACTTCAAATCACTTTCACTGCTAAATCTGACTCCCTTATCCCAGCATAGACCTGCTTTTTCCTGGTTGACAGGATGCCAGTTTACGTAATGTAAAAACTGAAAGCTGGCTCATCGATGTCGATCACCTGGAACCTAAATTAAAACATGGTCTGCTGAAAGCAGCCAATAGTTTACTTTACAACTGAACATGGCTATGTACTTAAAAGTCGGAAATAAATAATTGGGACTGTTAACAGAAGAAATAGGCCTCTGTATACAAATCATTAGCATGACAACCTTGGACAAGTAAAGTTTAAAGCATTTGATTTTAAAAGTTACTGTTTACTTGACATTCTGCAATGATGGTATGCTTTATGCCAAATTGGGAGAAAAATGGTGCTGTCCAATTAAAATCAAACTATAAGCCTAGTCAGCTGCTCTACAATGCATAAACTAACTGTCCAATAATAATTTTCCATATACATCCTGTTAGTACAAATCATCCCAAATGTAATCCGTTCAAACTTCAACAAAATTCACCTGGAAGCAGCTGCAGCCTGCCCAGCCACAAGACATGTCACATTATAATGACTATGGGGCAGCACACGACCTACAGCCAAAAATGTTACCTCAAATTTAGTTTATAAAACACACATTATTTGGCAGTTTCTCAATAAATTTGAATGCGCCTAGTAGATTCCTACTTGCAAAATAAACTGCTAAATAAGACAAGGCCGAGGGAACAAAATACAGACTGATCCATCAGCAACACGCTCATGAATCTCACTAGTGGAAATTTGCTGGTAGTTATAATATACAATGGTAAAACTGAAAAATGTTGTATTTTTATTAAGTCAGTATTACATTCAAATACTGTTCATATATTGTCAAAACTTAGTTAAATGCAAGTTGAAAGTGTACAAGACTGTTCACCACTCACCTGCTAAAAGAGGATTTAAAAAAAAAAAGAGTATTTGATGTTCTTGAGACATAAGCTTAAGGGAACATTTAATCCTGGTTGCATAAACAAGAGACTGAATTTACTAGTTTTTTTCAACGCATTAAAGCAGAGAATATTGCCTGGTCTGATCTTGGTGATGCAGGCAAGGATGGTCTCTGATTCAATTGCTGCTCTGTGCTGATCTCATGCAGAATGACGGTGGTATAATTAGACTTGAAATATCCTGACCTTTTGGGGCATTCTCCTGATCATTTATCGAACGACTCCAACAACATGTGGCTAGAGTCAAGTACAACTGGTACACCACCCTCCCAACACACTTGAATAGTCTCTTGATAGTCGCCATCTAGGCTCACACTTGAAGAATGGCCAGGTGAAGGCGGTACCAACACGCATGGACCCTCACTCCAACATGAGGCATTGTTTTCAGAAGAGGGATGGTAGGGAGAGGTTTTCCTAAATATTGACTGGAGCAGGATGGAATGATTAAACAGGCAGACCAGGAGTGGAGGCAATTCAATCTCAGGCAGAAAAGGAAGTGGTCTGAATTTGTGCAAAAGCTGACAAATTTAAGTACAAGATACTTTTGAGATGTATTAATTGTTGAAAAAATACTTGAGTGGTGTAAAGACTTTTAAAAATTGTTTAAAAGGACATTTTATGATTGAGAGAATTTTGTAAATGCATTTAGATTAGGCCCTTAGTTACACAAGAAATGGGATGACAAATTAGAATAGTGGTTAGTGCGCAAAAGGTATGCAACGGTCAGAGCTCAGGCAACATTATTGGGACGATTGCTAATCAAGGAAATGAATGGCAGATGTGGGATTCAAGGTGACAGGACTTGAGAACGTGGAAGGTTCACAGAAGATTCATGTCTGGTTCTGCATTGGACTCGACGGAAGAAACAGTTAAGCACAGAGGCCAGCTGGCAGAGAGGTATAAGGAGATAGTAGGGAAATGACAGGAGAGAAAAAAATCTGACAGAGAAGGTAAGGATTGGGTTTATAGTAAGGAAAAGCAGATATCTAAGGCAAGACAGAGGTGTCAAATAGGTTTCAGACACTAGATAACGCAAAGGGTGTTACTCAGAATAAAGAGGATGTGTAAGTCTAAAATACTCAAAATTCTAGCAAAATAGGACATGGCGGCATATATTTAAATTAGTGAAAAGCAATTAAAAAAAGATTAGTACGAACTTCTGCATTCCAAGAGTGATAAATGTTTGGAATAGTTATTTACAATCCCTCCATGCTCTCCCTCCCACCTACTACGGCATTTGCTTTGGTCTCGTGACTCTGGCCTCTGGTGCATGTCCTTGCCCCCACTTCATCATTGGTGACAGAGCCTTCAGCCATTGTGAACCTACTTTCTGGAACTATTTCCCCAAATGTCTTGCCCTTGCTACCTGTTGCCCATCCAGAAAAGATCCTCAAAACCTACATATTTGCCCATGCTTTTGGTCACCCCCTCTAACTCATTCCCTCGCAGTAAAGTATCTTGCAAGGTTTACTACATTAAATACACTATTAAACACTATTATTGTTGTAATCTATCAGGCAGATAGTAAAGTCAAAAATATTCAGGATGTTCAAAATGCAATTGGATGCTATAATGGTGTAATATAGCATTACGGCACAAGAACAAAGGGTTGACTGGCCTATTCTTATCATCTTATATTAATGGTTTGGCATTAAAAGTCCATCTCAACACAAAGTGCTACAGGGCTCGTTAAATAATCCTCTATATAAAAGTGAGTGTGACACCATGTAGACTTCTGCCTGTCCCCAGTGTTGTCTTCATCAGAGTACAGGGCACTGCCACCCCCATGGAAAAAAACTCATTAAAACCTAAACAATTGCTACACTAAGATTACCAACAACCAATTTTTAACACCCACTTTCAAATGTCTAGTAATCTAGATTGTAATCAGGATGCAATGCTCTTAACTGGTTTGTGATCTCATGCAGCACAATACAGGTTAGTGTAAACAGAATTGATTTATGCAACATATTATATTGTGAATTCATACAAGTGTATTAACAGGTGTTTACTTTTTTTTAAGCCACCACTAGTTCCCACAGTTGACTATAAATGTAGTTATATAATTACAGAGGTTGAGAAAGAACAGGATAGTTTATTCCCTTAGTTCAATAGTTTCACCCCGCCCTCTCCAGAAAAAAAGTCCCACCAGCATTTTTCCACTAGTTTGCTTTTCAAGTCTCTCCTGCCCTACCTCTCCCTCTCCAACTTGGTCTCCTTCCTTAACTTCCTCGTCCCCGTTTAGTGCTTTCTCTCGATCCTCCCTGTTCCGTGGCCATACAGAAACTGAACCCTGGCATCCAGACGGCTGTCCCACGACTGCTTCGCCTGACCTTACGCAGGTATTACCACATATAGCTCTGTGCCTCTGCAATATTATTAAAAACAGTTTTAAAAACTGCAATTTAAAAAATTTAATACCACAGCTATATGTATGGTATAAAAAGGACATATTACAGGGAACAGCAATTTTAGCACAGTAAGCCACCCTACAAGCCAAAGCTTATGATTCATCATTGTGCTTGATACTACTGTTTGTTTCCCATTGAATCACTGTTGTTGCCATGACTGCTGTTGCCATGTATCCCATACTGCCCTAAGTGTGTATGGATTCTGAACAGCACTGTATAAATATGGGCATTTCTGTACAATTTTGGTGAATTAAATTCCCCAATATAGCTTTCCAGCTTTCCTGACAGATCCAAAATCTGAGGCTCGAAGGCTGACCTACTTTGTCCCAGGAATACACCGCTGACACTTTATCTCGTCCTTCAGTCAGTCCCTCTCCTTCACCTTTGTGACCTTTAATCCAAGTCTGTCCCTCTCACTCGATCTCTGCCTCCCAATTCATACCTCTATTTTCTACTGTTCTTTCTCCGCAGTTTGTTCTGCCTCCCAAGATTTATTCACTCATTGGGCCCAAGTTTCGAGCCGCGCCTAGAACGGCGCAGTCCCGACCTGGACGCCCGTTTTTCGCGCCACAAAGTGTGCCTAAAAAAACCCTCCAGATTCTCCAGCTCCCTGCAGGTCCTCTGGCTCTCAGCGCAGCGCAGCAGGAGCTGTAGGGGGCGGAGCCAGGTCCCTGCGCTGAAAACAGTGCCGGGACCTCTGCACATGCGCGCTACAGTGGGCGCGCATGTGCAGTAGCTCCAGGCGCCCAAAACTGTGTGGGAGGGGCCCGAAGCACGCAGCCCCGAGCCCTGGCCGAATGGACTCACTGGGGCTGCGTGAATAAGGCTCCTCCCACGCCCAGCTCCTGCTTCCTCCCGACCCGACTCGACTCCCGCTTCCCGCCTCTGGACCGGACCCAACACCGACCCGACTCCCGCCGCCACCCCCGCGCTGCCGGACCGGACCCGACCCGACCCCCCGGACTGGACCCGACCCAACTCCCGCCCCCCCCCCCCAGACTGGATCCGACCTGACCGACCTCCCCCCGACCTGACCTCCCTCTCCCTCTCCCCCCCCGACCCGACCTCCCTCTCCCTCTCCCCCCCCGACCCGAACCGAACCGACCTCCCTCCCACCATCCCCCCTGACCCGATCCAACGCCACCTACCTGTAAATCTGGTGCTGGGGACAGGCCCTGCCCGAAGTCTTGGGCCCGGTCCGTTCAGCCTCCCTCCCCCTTCTCCTCCCACCAATCTCCTTCCCCCCCCCACAATCTCCTTTCCCCCCCCCCACAATCTCCTTTCCCCCCCCCACAATCTCCTTTCCCCCCCCCCACAATCTCCTTTCTCCCCCCCCCCCCCATCTCCCCCATCCCCTCCCTCTGCTCCCCCCCTCCCCTCGCTGTCAGAAACACAGACACTGACAGACAGAGAATGAGAGACACACACAGACAGACAGAGAGATAGAGAAACTGACAGAGGCACACTGGGGGGGGGGGCATCCCAGCACGCTGTTGGAGGGCTCCCGGTGCTGCAGTCGATAAGTAGAAAATGTTTTATTTATTGATTTTTAAAAAAAAATTATTTCTTATTCATTTTTTTTGATTGAGTTATTGGTTGATTTATTGATGTATTTATCATTTATTATTGATGATGGCTCTTTATTTGTAAAACTGAAGTGTTTAATGTTTGTAAACTTCCCTTTAACCACCCACCCCCATTCTCTACGCCTGATTTGTAACCTACGCCTGATTTTCTAAAGTGTAGACAAGGTTTTTTCGAGTGTACAAAAATCTTCACTTACTCCATTCTAAGTTAGTTTGGAGTAAGTTTTCACTGACAAAGCTTTGAAAACAGGCGTAAGTGGCCGGACACGCCCCCTTTTGAAAAAAAAATTCTGTTCCAAAGTGAAACTGTTCTAACTGACTAGAACTGGAGCAAACTAAATGACGAGAATTCCGATTTCTAAGATACTCCATTCTACACCAGTTTCTCCTAAAAATCAGGAGCAAATCATGTCGAAACTTGGGGCCATTGTAACTAGTTTCATTCCCTCAATTTCCGGTGGTGCTATTAAAATGAGTGCTTCTATGTATCCTAGAGACCAATAAAACTGTAAATTTAAACTTTCAAAAATCTGTGCTTTCCAGCAAGCTTGCAGTTAATCTTTCTTGCAAGGTACATGTATCAACACATATTGGAATAAATTTAGAGATTCCCCAATATTTAGAGTGTTAAAAATTTAATGTTAGTATTTGGACATAAATTTCCTACGTCTTCCTCAATGCTAAAATATTCCAACATTAGCAGGCTATGGTGCATGGTATTAGATGTTGTACAATGAAATCCTCTTATTGCAATATAGCTGGTGGATAGAGCAAAAGGTATTTTATAATCTGCTTATGATGCACAAGAACCTGGGACTTGGTAACAATCGGCTTAAATACTCAGTTCTTCAGAATTCCAGTACATTTTATTACCCTAACCAAAACAATATGTTCAACAGATTTTGATTCAAAACCAGTAACACACTTACAAAACCCCATCTATTTTCCCCCAGTTTACTTTCATTATGGAACATCTGCATCCAACCAGCTCCAAGGCCTCTTTAAGGGAGAACCAGTGGATGTCATGTATTTAGACTTTCAAAACACTTTTGACAAGGTCCCGCACAAGAGATTGGTGTGCAAAATCAAAGCGCATGGTATTGGGGGTAATGTACTGACGTGGATAGAGAACTGGTTGGCAGACAGAAAGCAGAGAGTCAGGATAAACAGGTCCTTTTCAGAATAGCAGGCAGTGACTAGTGGAGTGCCGCAGGGCTCAGTGCTGGGATCCCAGCTCTTTACAATATACATTAACGATTTAGATGAAGAAATTGAATGTAATATCTCCAAGTTTGCAGATGACACTAAGCTGGGTGGCAGTGTGAGCTGTGAGGGGGACGCTAAGAGGCTGCAGGGTAACTTGGACAGGTTAGGTGAGTGGGCAAATGCATGGCAGATGCAGTATAATGTGGATAAATGTGAGGTTATCCATTTTGGGGGCAAAAATACACAGGCAGATTATCTGAATGGCGGCAGATTAGGAAAAGGGGAGGTGCAACGAGACCTGGGTGTCTTGGTTCATCAGTCATTGAAAGTTGGCATGCAGGTACAGCAGGCGGTGAAGGAGGCCTTCGTAGCTAGGGGATTTGAGTATAGGAGCAGGGAGGTCTTACTGCAGTTGTACAGGGCCTTAGTGAGGCCTCACCTGGAATATTGTGTCAGTTTTGGTCTCCTAATCTGAGGAAGGACGTTCTTGCTATTGAGCGAGTGCAGCGAAGGTTCACCAGACTGATTCCAGGGATGGCTGGACTGTCATATGAGGAGACACTGGATCAACTGGGCCTTTATTCACTGGAGTTTAGAAGGATGAGAGGGGATCTCATAGAAACGTATAAGATTCTGACGGGACTGGACAGGTTAGATGCGGGAAGAATGTTCCCGATGTTGGGGGAAGTCCAGAACCAGAGGACATAGTCTTAGGATAAGAGGTAGGCCATTTAGGACTGAGATGAGGAGAAACTTCTTCACTCAGAGAGTTGTTAAGCTGTGGAATTCCCTGCCGCAGACAGTTGTTGATGCCAGTTCATTGGATATATTCAAGAAGGAGTTAGATATGGCCCTTACGGCTAAGGGGATCAAGGGGTATGGAGAGAAAGCAGGAAAGGGATACTGAGGGAATGATCAGCCATGATCTTATTGAATGGCGGTGCAGGCTCGAAGGACTGAATGGCCTACTCCTGCACCTATTTTCTATGTTTCTATGTTTCCAATGCAGCTCTAAGCCAGCTGCAATGTGACGTGGAGCAGCCAGGATTGGCTTTCCTCCAAGTTCTCCTTTCTCCCATAGGAAGACGACCAACTTATATTTAGCCCCTCCCTTCACCCGCACAGCCAAGATTGGGAACTCAGCAGAATGGGGAAACTGAACCAGTGTCTCATTGGTCTATGGTGTTTCATATCCACTGCTACACAGAATGGCACAACACTTCATTAAATATTAAAATTTGGTAGTTTCATGCCTACCAAATATAGATTTTTCCCCATAGAAGGTTACCATAAAATATGCAAAATTCTACCGTTCCTTATGAGGGCATCAATATCAGATTCAAATCAGAGTATACTGTTGCAACTCAGAATACAACTTGCCTTCATTTAGCAACATATTTTTAACAGATAAAAATGGCTAGCTGCTTTTCATCAACAGTCCAACCTATGTTAGTCTCTATATTTTGCAGCAGAGCTGGTCTCCAGTCGTCTTGGTTAATCCTTGCCACTGGACCAAGACCTAGCTCTGTCAAGCCCGTGTGGTAGCTGATGTGCAACGGCCACCCCACGTTAAAAAAATCCACGCACAGGCATCTTCCATCCTTCAGGATGTAGTTCGGGATCCAGAATATTAGGTCCTCCATTGAAACACCTGTGAACTCATCCCTTTTCGGCATGGAAGCAAGTCATCCTCGTTTCGAGGGACTGCCTATATATGATGATATGAGTCTTTATATTTATAAAGTATATGTGGGCTCACCAATGTGGATAAATGCAACTAGTGTGGCAACTGAGCCGAAAAGACTCAGTCTCCAGCCTGGGCTGAATCATATAACTGCAATTGGCTATGGTAAATAGCCTGCTGATGCTCTATTTCTGGGCCCACCTATGAAGAATCGTATGTAATATTACATCTGTAACATTTTTCAGTTCTAATGAAAGGTCATTGACCTGAAACATTAACTCTGTTTCTCTCCACAGGTGCTACCTGACTGGAGTATTTCCAGCATTTTCTGATTATTTTGGATTTCCAGCATCTGCAGTATGTTGCCTTTGCATGTCATTTGATTGAGATATAGGTAGGCTATTGGACTCTAATGAAGGGTACTGTGACTTAAGTGGCGACTTTCAGGAAAGGAAGGGAAAAAAAACCATGAAAAGTGGGTAAAAATAAAATATATAGTTGGTTGGTTATGGAACTGGATTTTACCAATTTTTTGCTAAAAGCAATTGGTTGCTACCAATGAACAACATGGTTTGATGCGGTATCATACCACATGTACTACCATAGCTACCTTCGAGGCACAGAAAACTTTATATAAAGTATGGATCATCATATGGGGAAAAAAAAAAACTAGGCTTAAAACTAGCTTCAGAAATATGCAAATTTAGAAGCTGTTCTATCCTACAGCTACCGTTTTCTTCTAGATAACCAATCAGACCAAAATATACCCGAATTAAAGTAACTCCACAGCAGGCAGGCTAAAGTTGTCACTCTTATTTAGATGTAAATCTGTCTAATGCTATTTTCATGCAAGGAAAGGAAATTTAAAACATAAATGTGCCTCCCAATAGTACAAAAAGTTTATTCATGGAATAGCTTAGCCATACAGTTCAACAAGGGTTGGTCTGACATATGCTGAGTTTGTTGGCCTCAGCTCAGGGTGGCCATGGGTATTTGGGTGGGGGAAGGAGTGCGAGTGGAAATAATTATTAGAGCTGCCACTGCCGATACTTGTCCTGTGAATCCTACTGCGAGTCACCATGTAGACACTGGACAGGGAGAAGATGCTCTACTGCGACGTTCCCTACAGTTGATTAATTCGCCAATTTGGTGACCAGGCTCACTCCACAATTTTAGATTTGATCAGTAAATTCTAAAAAGAAAGTTGTGAAGCATTCCCAATCAAGACAGAGTCACTGATGGCTTACGTAAGACAGCTTCGAGCAGCTTGATCATCCTTATATGAAGTGTGGACTATCACATGGGAAAACTGATGGAAAATCTGAATCACAAATTGTCTTCGAGCAATTCCTTTACTTAAAAGCAGCCTTGCCTGAGCCGGAACTAGTCTAAAAACATAATACTACAGCACTAAAAAAAACATTTCCGTAACAAAACAGTGCAGCTGGGTAGACTAAAGCCAGGCCGGCAGCACTTGTGATGTATACAATGTTTCACTCTATGAAGAAGGCAGATTACAATAACACCTGTGTATTAATGTTCAACTTTTTGTAATATTCTGTTCTTTTGGCATAGTAGCCAATATCACATGGGAAAAACAAAACTGAAGGCTTATATACTTTGAGTAATAGGATCAACACTTACCATCTTTCGCAGTTTCTTCTGCAGACAGATATCATGCACGACATGAATGTTCCAACGTACCTGTGTAAGAAGCATAAACGCATTGTCTGCTCGGAGATTCTTCTTCAAGAACTCCACACAGTGTGCTTCAAGGGCAGGTACTGCATACTTTTTAGCAGTGTACAGTGTAGTCATAACAGTCTCTGGTCCAATCTGGACTTCGTCAGAATAAAGGAATCTGGACAGAAAAAGAAAATATGCCAACGATCACTTTTCCTGAACTTAAAATATACACAAAAACAGTCAGGTGCAGAACATAAACTTAGTTCAGTTCTTAAAAATGGATAATGGATTTTGTTGATGTAAATGTACAGAATTTGACTGGAGTGAATAAATATTGCTGGTTTCTTATAATGCCGGTAATGCTTCAATGGTTTACAGTTTGATTCACTTCAAAATTTAGGGTTGCCTCCTTTCGCTAAATTCAAAACCAGTTTGACAGAATCTCTAGCTACAGCTTCTTTTAAGGATGTGTTTAAAAGGCTGCTAGGATTGTATAAAATACAGCTAATAAAATCTGCTATTCAGACTGCAACACTAGAGTGTGTTCCATTATATTCTGGGAGAACAATGTGACATGTGAACATTGGGCAAGGATAAGCCGGAACATAAAGAACGGCCGCCGAGGTGGACAAAGCATGGTTATTCAATAGAAGGACATGGAGCATCAGCCAAGGCCGATGATAGCCTCAGCCCATGTCTACACAGTTTCTAGCATGGTACTGTACTGTACAGTAATCAGTAGCAGGACTGCTTAACAAAATGTCCCCCATCCTGATCTGGGACCACGGAGGCCAAACCATTGTATCTCCATTGCTGACCCATGCAGGATCTGCATGCCAGGGATTGAAACTAGACCTTTCCTTGTCTGTACAACTCAACTCACAGTACATTAACCCAAGTCATCAGTAGGCACTTTCAGATTATTTTCTGAACCAAATTTGTACATTCTCTATCATACCCAATAGATTTAGAGGATGCAAGAGCCCCTTTACCCTGAACTCTGGATTAGTGGAAACTCCAAAGCCATAACAAAGAACAAGCAGCAATTCTAATAAATCACACATAGAAATATCCTCTCTCTAGCACGTTCCTTACTGCAACATATTTTGTGTGGTTCCCAAAGAACACATGGGCCCAGAAATTGCGGTCGGAGGCTTCCTGCGGGCGGCGCCTCCGACCAAATTGTTGTTTTGTAAACGGAAGTACCTGGTGGTCCCGGAGGAAGGCAGACTTGCGGTCTGAGGCCTCCATTCGCAACCCAGCACGTGGGCCCACGTAACCCAGGAATGTAAGCGCAACTGGGATCACATGGGCCTGGACCACCAATGAACATGGAGTATTCTCATTGATAATAATGGTGAGTTCCGTTTGTACGAGTTCCCACCATCAATGAGAATACCCCCAAAAACACAACACAATCATTTTTTTAAAAACTCACATTTAAAATTAATTGAATTTGAATTTAATTAAATATTTAAAAAATATTTGAATTTTTAAAAACATGTTTTAATCGGAGTAAAAATAAACTTACCTTAATGGACAGGGATTTTAAAATTAAAATTAGTGCTAAAATTTAATTTTTCTATCTTTTAAAACTCATACGCTGGTACAAGCAGGCTCTATACACTTGCTTTGACCAGGCGCAAGAGTTTGAAGGACATTCTCTGGGCAGGAGTTGGGTAAACAGCCAAAATTCTGCATGCGAATGTCCTTCTCCTGGGGATGAATGCGATCTGTCAAAAGAAATTCTGGTTCTTGGCTTATGGGCATCGCGCACCGAGAACTGCCATGCAAGGCCTCTTCGGGTGCGTGTGCACATCGTATGGACCCAGAGGCCGCAATTTATGGGCAATTGCTCACAGCCATCTAGTTAGTGGAGAAAAATGCAATTACACAGTTCCCAAAGACCCAATTATGCATGACTCCCCATTTACAGACAAGTCATAATATACTGCTCATTAAAATGTTTTTATATCGTTTCCAATGTCAGTTACAGATAGTACATTATAATTATTATTTTTAAAAGTGTAAGCATCAAGGTCTTCTAGAGTAAGGAGCTGTCCACGACCGAGTGTTGCAGACTGGCACATTCCATGATCCAGGACTACGTGCTAAGGGACGCACTGAAGCTTTGTGCAGCTGCCGCCGCGAAAGATCAATAGGAAAAGGCCACAGTTAAAGGGCCTCCCACCATTGTACACCGAGGGGCTGGAACCAGTATAACACCCACCCCCGGAATGTATGACGTAGAAAATGTTTAATGAAAATGTACATGTAACCTATTCTGTAAATGGAGTGCCATGTACTGCATTTAATTTATATTGTACTAAAGTTTGTCAAAATACAATACAGTACAATCCACAGCATAAGACGGCGAGGGAGACGTCTCTCTCCCACGCCGTCGTGTGCTGTTGTACTGTATTGTATTTTGACAAACTTTATGAAAATATATGAGAGATTAAACATTTTTTTCTCATCACTGGGTCAGTATGATTGGTTTCACACTTCAGGATGTCCCAAATGGATCACTGCCAATAAGTACTGTTGAAGTGTAGTCAATGTTGTATTGTAAGGGCTCTTAAATGCCATGGTGCAGCGAAGAGCAAATAACCTCTGCACTGCAAAGCATATAGAATCATCTCCCATTTACAGACAAGTCATAATACACTGCTTATTAACATGCGTTTATATTGTTTCCAATGTCAGTTACAGGATGGTACACTATAATAATTTTTTTTTAAAGAATGAGCATCAAGTACAATAGATGCCTCCAGCAATCTTTGTAAATACTTTGGCAACTAAGATTTCGTGATGTAATTAAGTTCTACAGTATAGCTATCCTAAGTATTTCATGCTTCAGAAAGCTATTATGGAATATAGTTGGTCTATCAACTTGTTTCTAGGTCATCCAACATTTTCATAAGGTACCAAGAAATCAATTTGGTATCATCTCCTCCAAAATATTACCGTCTATAAAAACACAAGGCGGCCACTGATGCCATGCAATATATTTATGCATGTACTGTATTATAACATGAACTTCATTTTCAAACTCCTTTAGAGAAGCATTACGATTTAGTTGAGAATTCAAAGTCTACTTTTGTCTTTAAAAAAAATCTAATTGTCCAGCAATTCCAATTAAATAATTGCATTAAAATGGCACAGGACCATTTAAGCACAATATGAATTTGAATTATCCAGTAATTCTAATTAAGCAACTTTGAATTAACAGGAGTAGACAATATTGGGTGTTTACATAATTAAATGTTGAAAATGGATTCTGAAGTACTTTCAAAATATATAATTTTCTCAATTCTCAGGCCAAATTCAAGGCTCTGCAACCATCTTATCAAATTTCAGCAGCCAAACTTTGGAATAAATAAATTGGGATGATGCATCTGGGGGTGGGAAGCTCTCTTGGACCACGTCCATTTGTTCCCTTCATCTATTTATCAGCAGTGGTCTCCCGTTAACAAGGTCGCAACAACATTGGCAGAATGAAGAGCGTGCATCCTCCTACATCTTATCCACAATCAACAGGAACACTTTGGAAAGAATAAACTGTCCTGGCGAACCATTAGAAGGTACTTTTAGGTTAATCCCCATGTTCAAAAGCTCCAATGAGCAGTGATGGCTGTAACGCCGGTTTCCAAAAAGGCTTTCGGGAAGGTGAAATAACCTTACATCCACTTAATTGAGGTTTTTGCCTTTGCTCATCAAAGGCTGGTCTTGGATTTTATAGTTTAGGCTCCTGTCCTGTGTTACTAGAATACATCTCCGAATCCTGCAGTCTGGAAAAAATACAAAACTTAGGTCCCCTCTATCATTTCTGCTGCCTTAGGAGCCACTGACAGACTAATCAGAGACCGTGTCTGTGTCTGGGAGCCAAAAACATTCCTGATAATCATGAACTGTATAGAACATTATTTTTTTTGTAAGATCTTGTTAAAGATTTCACCAAACTGTTGGAAGTGATGAATGAACTCAGCAGCCTCACTGGCTTTACGATTAACAGGAGTAAATCTGAACTATCTGTAGCTACAATCCCAGATGTTGTGCTTTTTTCATGGCTTTAGGGTAGGCTGCGTATGTAGGAATAAAAGTCATGGCTGAATCATCTGAGGGGGCGAAAATTTAATTTCTTAAAAAATCTACCAATGGTGTCCTGTACACCTTTACTGTTTATGTACTTGCATCTATTCCACCACATGGCAGTGGATGATTTTTTTTAAAAATACATACAAATTTGACCTTGGGAACTAGAGATAGAAGGGAGTCTCAAAAGGATTTCTGTACACCTTCTCGTGTAACCCTTCACAAATACATTAAATAAAACAGCAAAAATCAGACCGGGCAAAAAACATAATTCTTGTTTGATCCCTGCTATATCACCTGTATTTACTTTAAAGTCAAAGTAAATTCCCCAATAACATCCTTCATCTTTATGGGCAATGCCTTCTTGCAGCTAAATCAAGAGATGAAAGGCATCATGAAAATAGTGCAGAATTTGAAGAACTTGATGGTAATCCTGGCAGAACTGCCACTTTACTGTAAGAAACTGAATTAAAAGTAGTATGCTCCAACTTAGTGGTGGTATCAATAATTCAATGACTAATAATCTGTCACTTAAAAATTGTTGCAATGTTGAGAGAGAGACCTGAAAGCTGACAGGGTTGGCTGATGAAAGATGGGTGCATTAAATTGACAATTAAAATAAAATCACAACTCTCCTTTAAGACAGTCTTGTTTTGTTTGTCTGATTTTAGTAATTTTGCACAAAGAGGTCACTGAACAAAATTCTAACAAAGCACCCCACAACTGGGGTGGCCAAGAGCTAGACTCCGTGAACTTACTGCCAATATCGCGATGAATTAGTTGCAAAGAGGAAGGACATGCAGAGTGCTCCTGACAAATTGGTCACGGTGCATGCGCAACATCATTTTGTCATAATATTGCCAATTAGTGACATCACAATGCACAAAAAGTATATGAAACAGGGCCATTTGTGTAATCAAATCAAGAGGGCATGTCTAGATTGTAATGCAGTGTTTTTACCAGGTACAGTTAGACGAGAGAGGCAGGCACTTTTTAACCATGAAAAATAAGCCTTCCTGGACCCAGCCCAAGAAAATCTAGCAGTTCGTCTAACTCTGACCGATAGCAGATCTGGGCCAAGGCAGCCAGCAGTTGAACAACAAAATAAAATATAAAAGCAGCAAGAGAATGGCTAGATGAAAAACTTAGGATATGATGAAGTACACTACAGTGAAGATTAGAAAAAAAAACAATCCATCATATTAATGACCTACTGCTAAAAATACTCGTTTCTGTTTTGTGTACAGTTTATTTTGAGCCTGAACAAATATTTTACTTGGAAACTAGAAGTTACTTTCCAACTTTAACTTGATAAGTCACGCTCACCAGTTCGAAAACACATCAGTGTTTAAGGCACATCATCTTTCAAATAATCTACTCAAATCCCGAGATGGATGCTCGATTTGTATGTTAATTTCACTGAATCTAACATCCACTTGGAGCAATAAACAAAGATTCAGCAACTAGGCCCTGGTCTTAAATTGGCCGAGAGCAGGTTCTTACCTATGTCCAAGACCAAAACCAACTCGGAGTTCACAACAACTTGCACTTACATAGCGCCTTTAACATCATAAAACATCCCAAGGCACTTCACAGGAATGTTGGTCACTAAACTGTCAGGAATATTTACTCATGTATTCCACAGACCCAAAAAGTTACCTAATGGCTTGATGAGTACATGCACTGTGGTCGTGAGCTATACAGAACAGAAAAATACTTGGGTTGATCACTGATCTGTACTGATTTCAGTCAGAACAGTAACTAAAGCACAACCCAACGTTCTTGTTCCTGGATTGCATTTTAGCAGTGGTCCGTGAATAATAAATGCATGGATACTGGTTGAGCATATCTGAATCTTTGTCTGTGATGAGTATACTGGCAACACTCGCGCATTATCCAGGCCCACACTTGGAAACAAGAACTTGGGCTGGTCATCAAGAGGTTGCTCCTGCCCACTGAATTGTATTCTAGCTTGCGACACCACCTTCAGGATAAGAGGGGAGGGAAATTGTGGTTGGCAAGGGAAGCCACTTGTACACCCAAGCAGGATTTTATTTCTCCTTACTTCACACTGCTAGACATGGACCAGCTGTTGAAATATGGTTGAAAATTTAGAAAAATCTGCAACATCCACATGCACTAAGAATATGCTTATACATTTGTACATTAAAAAAAAACATTTTCTAGTTACATTTCTTCAGCTGTACCCTCTAATGGAAACTCACATGCTGAGGGGGGATCCCCGTCAGCCTAGCGAGTAAAGGGTACCAATCTTACGTAATATTAAGCCATACAGAACAAAAAGATCACAGGTTTAAATTTCCTGGGCCGCAATTGCCCTTCCTAGCCCAGGGAGGGTAAAACAGTATTATCCAGGATTCCAGTTCCAGCTCTGCATCTAGTGGCCCACCTGCTAGATAGTGTGCATCAACATTAGGTAAGATCAGGGTCAAGTGTAACAACTCCCATAGCTGAACAATCTACCAACACATTGTCTAGGCTCAAACGAAAATTACTCTGATACAAGTTGTATTTTTATAGCACCTTTAATGTAATGAAGTATTAAGAGATAAAAAGTTTGACATCGAGCCGCATAAGGAGAAATCAGGTGACCAAAAGTTTGGTCAAAGAGGGAGGTTTTAAGGAGCGTCTTGAAGGAGGAAAGAAAGGTAGAGCGGTTTAGGCAGGGAGTTCCAGAGTTTGGGGCCTAGGCAACAGAAGGCATGGCCACCAATGCTTATTATAATCAAGGATGCTCAAGAGGGCAGAATTAAGGAGTGCAGACATCTCAGGGGGTTGTAAGGCTAGAGGAGATTAGAGAGATAGGGGTGAGGCCATGGAGGGATTTGAAAACAAGGATGGGAATTTTGAAATCAAGGCGTGCTTATCGGGGAGCCAATGCAGGTCAGCGAGCACAGGGGTAATGGGCGAGCAGGAATTGGCGCGAGTTAGGACACAGGCAGCCGAGTTTTAGATTACTTCTAGTTTACGTAGGATCAAATGTGGGATGCCAGCCAGGAGTGCGTTGAATTAGTCAAGGCTAGAGGTAACAAAGGCATGGATGAGCGCTTCAGCAGCGGATGAGCTGAGGCAAGGGTGGAGACGAGCGATGTTACGGAGATGGAAATAGGCGGTCTTAGTTATGCTGCAAATATGTGATTGAAAGCTCATTTCAGAGTCAAATATGACACCAAGGTTGCAAACAATCTGGTTCAGCCTTAGACAGAAGTTGGAGAGATGGAATCAGTGTCTAGGGAACAGAGTTTGTGGCGGGGGCCGAAAACAATGGCTTTTGGCTTCCAATATTCAATTGCAGAAAATTTCTGCTCATCCAGAACTGGATGATGGACAAGCAGTCTGACAATTTAGAAACCGTGGAGAGGTTGAGAGAAGTGGTAGCGAGGTAGAGCTGGGTGTCATCAGTGTACATGTGGAAACTGTGTTTTCAGACGATGTCGGCAAGGGGCAACATGTAGATGAGAAATAGGAGGATAATTAATACAGGTAATTATGATTAATGCTGCCATCCTGGTAGCATGTTATTTTAAGCATGTTTTTGAAAGACTGGCATTGAAGGAACAGTAGTAGAAAATTTCAATTTGCAGAGACAGTGCCAGCTATATTAGCTGGAGCTGTGCATCATTGCACAATTTCTTACTGAAGTAAAATGCACATCAACAGCAGCCATCACACTAAGATAGCATTTTACTGGATACAAAACTCCAACCCAGTGCAAGTTTGGCAGAGTTATGATGTGCATTTTGTATTGGCATAGTGTTTATAAAAATGTGTTGCACCAATACAAAGCATGCAGCGTAACTCGGGCATAAAACACCAAAAGCTTAAAACGGGGCTGGTCTGGTGGCAAGCACAGAGCTTCAATTCTACACTGTGGTAACGGTGAAAAATAACTGGGTGTGGCAATAAACAGAGGAGAAATCTGAGCCCTCAAAAAAAAAATGTGTCGGTGACACACTTGCTAAAATCAACGTATATCACAAACATTGTGATTTTTACAGGAATCCCAATTTCTAAAAATAATCTTCAGATTGATGAGGTATGACAGCTTTAAGCTGCTCTGCAGCAAATTAGCCATCTTGCCGTCGTCCTTCCTGCGTAACAAGCATTGAAAGTGAGATTTCTCCATCTCTCCACCCAAAAAAAAAGCTCAACCCCACAACACACACAAGAGTAGCATCATCCGCCACAAAAACATACCTCGTCACCGACAGAGACCTAGGGTGTGTGTGCAATCCGACTGAAGTCCCTTCTATATATTTTTTTTTAAAAAGGGGCAAGTCTGCCATAAAACTCAAGGGAGCATCATGAGGACTGCTGCTGCAACCTTCTGCCGACTGTATGAATGAAGCCCTCGACCAGGAGTGAGGGGAACCCGGCCTCCCGCCACCCCCACAGAAAGGGCGTGATTCACTTATAAACCTGAGCCGCGGTTTTCTCCAGCTGTTCAATTTTAACAGACTGCAAATAACGGTTGGGCTGGGGATAAAAAAAAAAGTGTTTAAAAAAAAAAAATCTTCACAGGAAAGATCAATTTAAATTGTGAATCCGGCTTATTCTTCAGTTTTATTCTGTCCCAAATGTTATGGTCTGCGACAAACAAAAAAATAAAAGAGAGACGACAAATCTCCACATTTTCCTCCCCCCTCTCTCCATCCTTTATAAACACTTGGTCGCTGCCCCACTTGTGCCGGTTAGCCGGGACTACCAGAGCGCGGCTTTAGGCCTAGACCCCGGTGTTTAGTTTTACACAACAAGCCGGTGCATTAACGCCTTCTCGCCTTCCCTCCTCTGCCGGGGGCCCGATCCCCACACCCGCCGGGGCCGCCTTCCCTCCTCCTTCTCCTCCTCCTCCTCCTCCTCTCCCCCCGCCCAAGGCCGCACTCACTTGAGCAGGGCGAGGAAGGCGGCGGGCTCCACGTCGGGCAGCTCGATCTCGGTGGAGGTGGTGGCCATGCCGCCGTTGAACATGGCGTCGAAGACGGCGCTGCCGACGGCCAGCACGAAGCGGTGAGCGGGGATGCGCTGCGTCCCCATCCCCTTGCCCACCAGGAAGTGCACGTCGCTCAGGATCTCGTTGTTGAACAGGAAGGCGAAGCGCTCCTTCACCGTCGTCTTCGTGGCCTGCCAGTTGTACATGGGCTCCCGGTAGATCACCACCGCCGCCGCCGCCACTGCAGCCGCTGCCGCCCCCGACACCGAGGGAGGAGGCGGCGGCGAGCCGGTGCCCAGCGTCGGGCTGCCCGAGCCGCCGCCATTAGCGATGTTGACTCGGTTGCAGGCGCTGAGGTTGCTCCCTCCCGCCGCCATCTTGAAGTGGCATCTGTTTACAAACAGCAGGCTGAGCAGCGTGGCCCTCCTTAAAGGGAGGTAAGAGGCAAGGGGTAAGCTAGCTCCCCACTTCCACTGCTGTGCCCTTTTTCACTATAACAAAAGTAGATCAATATCATCAGCCATTATGGACCTTGTTTTTTTTTAAATATACACGATTGTAACGTCACCCATTGGCCCTCAGCCCCCACACTAACTTGTAAATCCACTGCTCAGAGGTGGTCAATTTAATTCCAGTCTTTCTGGTTGGAGTCTTTACTCTTTTTTCCTTCTTTGTCACTTCCTTTGGCTCAGTAGGTAGCACACTCACCTCTGTCAGAAGGTTGTGGGTTCAAGAGATGTGGGGATAGTGCAGAAAAGTGTTGAGGTAGAAGATCAGCCATGATTTCATTAAATGTAGACTCAAGGAACCGAATGGCCTACTCTTGCTTCTAATTCTAATGTTCCAAGACCCACTCCAAGAGCTTAAGCACATAAAACTCTAGGCTAACACCCCAGTGCAGTGCTGAGGGAGTGTTGCACTGTCGGAGGTGCTGTCTTTCGAATGAGACGTTAAACCCGTCTGCTCTCTCAAGTGGACGTAAAAGATCCCAGGGCACTATTTCGAAGAAGAACAGGGGAGTTATCCCTGGTGTCCTCCTGGCCAATATTTATCACTCAATCAACAGCACTAAAACAGTTTATCTGGTCATTATCACATTGCTGTTTGTGGGAGCTTGCTGTATGCAAATTGACTGCAGCGTTTCCCACATTACAACAGTGACTACATTGCAAAAGTACTTCTTCATTAGCTGTAAAGCACTTTGAGACATCAGGTGGTCATGAAACATAGAAAGGCACTATATAAACGTTCTTTCTTAGCTGATTTTTTAAAACACTCCCAATCCTCAGGCTTACTCCTCCTCCTCAGGCTTACTACTCTGTTGTGACGCTTTTGAATCTTTAGCAGTTTGCCAGAACATGGGAGTCCACAAGTGAGCCATGGCAGCCATATTAATAATGAACATAGATGCTGCCGGACCTGCTGAGTATTTCCAGCATTTTCTGTTTCTATTCCAGATTTCCAGTATCCGCAATATTTGCTTTTGAATAATGAACACAGTGGGCCAAAATGATGCATATGCTAATGAGTTACCATCAAAACTGCACCGGCGACGCTTGTGCCTGCAATCCTCCGGCAATGTCCTGGTCTTCACTCCACCGGCGACGTCTTGGCCTTCACCTCTTCAGCAACGTCCTGGCCGCTGGCCCCACTCGGGACGGAGTCCCTGTCAAGCACGTGGTGTGCACAATGGCTGTGGTTACTTTGATCTATTTGACCTCTCCTCCTCCCACAATATGGACCTCTGACCTTCCCAATGCTTGCCCTCAGCCAGGCCTCGGTTTTCTCACCACCTCACCGAAGGGCACTGCTCAGCATCCTGCCGTAGGCAACTAGGCTCATACAGCGGTGCCTGGTCTCCAGTCGTCTTGGACCCCCTTGCCATTGGACCAAGACCTTGCTCTGCTAAGCCCGTGTGGTAGCAGGTGTGCAACGGCCACCCCACGTTAAAAGAACTCACGCGCAGGCATCTTTCACCCTTCAAATGTTCAGTCACCGAAGAACTCACTATTAGAGTGGAAGCAAGTCATCCTCGATTTTGAGGGACTGTCTATGATGATGATGATGACTTAAGCAAGGAGGACTTGAGGTATGTTGTAACCAATTGTAGTCCCAGTGAAGGTATTTTTCTTATTTGATCATGGGATGTGGGCGTCGTTGGCAAGGCCAGCATTTATTCACCATCCCTAATTGCCCTTGAGAAGTTGGTGGTAAGCCGCCTTCTTGAACCGTGGCAGTCCTTGTTTTTTTTAATTTCAAAATATACTTTATTCATATAAAGATTTGCACAATACATTGGAAGACAGTTCAGTACATTTGGATGCGGTCAGCAATTCCATGCAATACATTTGCATGCTGACTTCAGTTCTGTTCAATTCATTTGCTTGTTTTACATTTCGAGGTACATTTCAGTACAATCCAGGATAAATGGTAATACAGTCACCAAATTAATTTACTAGTGGCACTATACGGTACACGGAATGGGTGAGGGTACAGTTCAACATACATTACTAAACAGAACTTGCATTATACATGGCACTACATAGCTTTTTTCAAATCAAGGTGCTCTATGTGTACAAAAAGTTTACAAGTACAGCCCGAGGAGAGTTTTATTCTGATTCCAGCCCCTGGGTTTACTGTGGCGGAAGGGCTTTAAACTGTGGCTCTTCCCCACCGTGCCTTTACGGCGACTGCACCAATTTTTAGTGCATCCCTCAGCACGTAGTCCTGGATCTTGGATTGCGCCAGTCTGCAACAAGCAGATGTGGACTTCTCCTTGCTCTGGAAGACCAGCAAGTTTCGGCAAGACCAAAGTGCGTCTTTCACCGAGTTGATGGCCCTCCAGCAGCAGATGATGTCTGTCTCGGTGTGTGTTCCTGGGAACAGCCCGTAGAGCACAGAGTCCTGTGTTACGGAGCTGCTTGGGATGAACCTCAACAGCAACCACTGCATCTCCTTCCAGACCTGCCTTGCAAAGGGGCAATCCCAAAGGAGATGGATGACAGTCTCGTCCGCACCACAACCAACTCGGGGCAGAGTGCCGTGTCTCTGAAACCCCGGCTGTGTATGAAGGATCTGACGGGTAGGGCCCTCCTCACCGCCAACCAAGCTACGTCTTGGTGCTTGTGTGAAAGCTCTGGCGATGAGACGTTCTGCCAGATGAGTTTTACAGTCTGCTCAGGGAGCCACCCGACAGGGTCCACCCTCTCCTTTCGTAAGGCGTCCAGGACCTTACCTGCCGACCACTGCTCTATGGCCTTGTGATCAAAGTGTTTTTTTCTGAAAAACTTTTCTACGAAGGACAGGTGGACAGGCATGGTGCAACTGATGGGGGCGTTTCGCGGCAGCGTGGCCAGACCCATCCTTCGCAACACCGTGGACAGGTAGAACCTCAGCATGTAGTGACACTTGGTGTTTGCGTACCGGGAGTCGGTGCACAGCTTCATGTAGCCGCACACAAAGGTGGCCATCAGGATGAGGGCCACGTTCGGAACATCCTTTCCTCCACTGTCCAGAGATTTGTACATCGTGTCTCTGCGGACACGGTTCATTTTGGACCTCCAGACAAAGTGGAAGACGGCCCGGGTGACTGCCGCAGCACAGGAGCGTGAGATGGGCCAGACCTGCGCCACGTACAACACCGAGAGCACCGCAGCAATCCTTTTTTTTTTTTTTAAATTCATGTCCAATCGTTATCCAATCGTTACAATTCTTTGTCAAACGCCAGAGGTCACCCTGCACCAGTCAAGGATCACTCTGCGCCAATGCTCTTAGCCAAAAGGCCTAGAGCCACTGCACCGTTCCTGGAAGTACTGCAATACCAGGTTCGTGCCATGGAGGTGGATGGGTCAGGTCCCCCACACACCTCCGTGGAGGTGGATGGGTCACCAATCCCACCCACCTCCTGTTTACAAAAATGTAAGCATATACCTTCCTGACCAGGGAGAAACCACCCGGACGTCATGGTGGCTGGTCAGGTTAGTTATGCAGATCTTAGCCAAAAGGCCGCAGCAATCCTTATGGTTAAGATGCTCCCACAGTGCTGTTAGGGAGGGAGTTCCAGGATTTTGACCCAGTGATGATAAAGGAACGGCGATATATTTCCAAGTCAGGATGGTATGCGACTTGGAGGGGAACTTGGAGGTGATGGTGTTCCCATGCACCTGCTGCACTTGTCCTAAGTAGTAGAGGTAGCGGGTTTGGGAGGTGCTGTTGAATATAGAGAGATAGTAAAAATTACCATGAGGGACAGAAAAGGAAGTTCCAAAATGTAAATCATTGAACTATAAAGATAAACAAAGGAAGCCAAATCCATATTCATTGGCAAAAACAAGATTGGAAAAGGACACGATGGATGCGATGAAGTTTATAACAAATGGATGAGCTTAATTCTACAAGGAGAGTGTGTGCAGCCCTACACTGACAAAACAAGAACAGTGATAAGGAAAAGAAAAAAAGAGACAGAAGTATAAATCAGAAAAAAGAGAGAGGACATAAGAAACAGGAGTAGGCCATACAGTCCTTCGAGCCTGCTCCGCCATTCAATAAGATTATGACTGATCTTCGATCTCAGCTTCACTTTCCCACCCTATCCCCATATCCCTTGATTCCCTTAGTATCCAAAAATCTATTTATCTCAATCTTGAATATACTCAACGACTGAGCATCCACAGCCCTCTGGGGTAGAAAATTCCCAAGATTCACATCCTCTGAATTAAGAAATTTCTCCTCGTCTCAGTTCTAAATGGCCGACCCCTTATTTTGAGACGATGGCCCCTAGCTCTTTACTGATGTTAATTACTTTAAGTTCCTCACTCTCATTAGACCCTTGGTTGTTCACAATTTCCAGTATGTTCTTTGTGTCTTCTACTGTGAAGACAGACACAAAATATTTGTTTAATGGCTCTGCCATTTCCTTATTCCCCATTATAATTTTTCCTGTCGCTGTCTCTAAGGGACCCGCGTTTACTTTTGCTAATCTTTTCCTTTTTACATATTTGTAAAAGCTCTTACAATCTATTTATATTTGCATAAGATCATAAGAAATAGGAACAGGAGTAGGCCATACGGCCCCTCGAGCCTGCTCCGCCATTCAATAAGATCATGGTTGATCTGATCATGGACTCAGCTCCACTTCCCCGCTCGCTCCCCATAACCCCTTATCTCCTTATCGTTCAAGAAACTGTCTATTTCTGTCTTAAATGTATTCAATGTCCCAGCTTCCACAGCTCTCTGAGGCAGGAAATTCCACAGATTTACAAACCTCTGAGAGATGAAATTCCTCCTCAACTCTGTTTTAAATGGGCGGCCCCTTATTCTAAGATCATGCCCTCTAGTTCTAGTCTCCCCATCAGTGGAAACAACCTCTCTGCATCCACCTTGTCGAGCCCCCTCATAATCTTGTACGTTTCGATAAGATTGTCTCTCATTCTTCTGAATTCCAGTGAGTAGAGGCTCAACCTACTCAACCTTTCCTCATAAGTCAATCCCCTCATCCCCGGAATCAATCTAGTGAACCTTCCCTAAACTGCCTCCAAAGCAAGTATATCCTTTCGTAAATATGGAAACCAAAACTGCACGCTGTATTCCAGGTGTGGCCTCACCAATACCTTGTATAGTTGTAGCAAGACTTCCCTGCTTTTATACTCCATCCCCTTTGCAATAAAGGCCAAGATATCATTGGCCTTCCTGATCACTTGCTGTACCTGCATACTATCCTTTTGTGTTTCAATCACAAGTACCCCCAGGTCCCGCTGTATTGTGGCACTTTGCAATTTTTCTCCATTTAAATAATAACTTGCTCTTTGATTTTTTTTCTGCCAAAGTGCATGACCTCACACTTTCCAACATTATAATCCATCTGCCAATTTTTTGCCCACTCACTTAGCCTATCTATGTCCTTTTGCAGATTTTTTGTGTCCTCACACATTGCTTTTCCTCCCATCTTTGTATCATCAGCAAACTTGGCTACTCAGTCCCTTCTCCCAAGTCGTTAATATAGATTGTAAATAGTTGGGGTCCCAGCACTGATCCCTGCGGCACCCCACTAATTACTGCTAGTTTATTCTCATATTCTATTTTCTCCCTCTTTATCACTTTCTTGGTCATTCTTTGCTGATTTTTAAAACTCTCCCAATCCTCAAGCTCATTATTGTTGGCAACATTGTACGCCTCTTTTAATCTAATACTATCCTTAACTTCTCTAGTTGGCATGGTTGTACCAATTTTCCAGTGGAGTTTTTATTCCTCATGGGAATGTACATTCGTTGAGAATTATGAATCATTTCTTTAAATGTTTCCCACTGCTTATCAACCATCATATCTTTTAATCTAATTTCCTAATCTACTTCAGCCAACTCGCCTCTCATACCTCCATAATCGACTTAAATTAAGACTTAACTACATCACTCTCAAACTTAATACAAAATTCTATTATATTATGATCACTCTTCCCTAGAGGATCCTTTACTATAAGATTACTAATTAACCCTGTCTCATTACACAACACTAGATCTAAAATAGCCTGTTCCCTAGTTGGTTCCTTAACATACTGTTCTAGAAAACTGTCTTGAATGCATTCCATGAACTCATCTTCCAAGCTACTTCTGCCAATTTAATTTGCCCAGTTTATATAAAGATTAAAGTCCCACATGCTTATGCGTTACCCTTGTTACATGCTCCTCCGATTAGCTGATTTGTTCTCTGTCCAACACTGTGATTACTATTGGGGGATCTATGGACTACCAGTGTTTTCTGCCCTCTGTTAGTTCTTAGCTCCATCCACACTGATTCTACACAGACATTGCACAGCAAACGGAAAAGAAAACAACAAATAAACCAGAGAGCACAGTAAGAAACTAAAAAGAAAGACAACAGAGATTGCATTGTGTACAAAACCATGGGCGAGCATAAGTATTTAAAAAACTCGCTCTACAAAAGTCTAGTGATGTTGATAAAGAAGTAAATAATTGCTTTGAAGCTTTACCTGGGGGGGGGGGGGGGGCAGTGTTCTCTGGCTATAAGACGACATGATATATATTCCTGTTAAAAGTTCCCAGGTGAGGTTGATTACAAGTGGGACACATTAAGCTCATCAAGTAAAAATTGGTCATCAAAACTGAAGCATAAGCAACATTTTCCAACAGTGGGAAAAATAGGCTTGAGCTGATCCAATTGCCAAGCACGCCCTTGCCTGTAGTGCCGAGGGTTGGCCTGACCCAATTTTCCAATGGAAGGCCATCCACTTAGTTGAATAGGCTATGGTTAGCTGAAAGGCTATAGTCAGATGAAAGGCTTTCCCAGAGAGTTTGGTCTGTAGCGTGCTTGGCTAGGGATCAGAAAATCTGGCAAGTGATCAGCTCGTATGGGGCTACATCCAACAATTAAAAGAAAAGAAAAATGGAGTAATTGGTTACAATAGAATTGCAGAGACATAGATAGCAAAAGAAACTCACCAAGAGCAGCAGAAGCAGAGGGGTCCTGGTCAGGGACCGGTGTGGATGCAGGTAAATAAAGAGCGTGGTCAGAATGGAGGCCCAAACTCACCAAGAGCAGCAGAGGCAGAGCAGACCTGGTCGGAGACTGAAGCAGAGGCAGGTAAATAAAGAGCGGAGGAGGGAGAGTAAAAAAACAAAATCAAGGAGTGACATTTCAGGACAGCAGGTAGGTGATTGTTTGGTGAGTATTACAGTATTAATAGTTTAAATTATTATAACTATTACTTTATTAAATTAATAACAACTAGATATACTAATTAATTCATATAACTATAAATAGTAATTTGAATAAAAACTTTAACTAATTAAATTAATTCAGGTTATCAATAAACAAATAAATAAAGAATTCTGGAGATGGCAGGGCAGGCTATGTGTCGGGAGTGTAGTATGTGGAAGTTTGTGGACAGCAAGATTGTCCCGGATTCCCACATCTGCAGAAAATGTCTCTGCCTTCAGTCACTTCGGCTCAGAGTCCATGAGTTGGAGTGCGAGTTAGACACATTCCGAAAAATAAGGGAGGGGGAGGAATTGCTGGACAGATTTATTCAGAATATGGTCACACCCCAGAGGAAAGCACAGGTTGAGGAAGGGGAGGGTGTGACTGCTAGGGAGATGGGTAGCGGGAACTTTGGAGAGGTTGAGACGGAGGTCCCGCAGACACTGGTCCCGTTCAACTCGCTACCTGTGAGGACAAGGAGAAAGACTACAGGGAGGACAGACATAATGCAGACCAAGGCACCAAAGCTCAGAGGCTGTCCAAAGGAGTAGAGGATGGGGGGAGAGAGCAGAATAGAAATGTAGTAGTGATAAGGGATTCTATAATTAGGGAGATAGATAGCATCCTCTGCAGCCAAGAATGAGAATCCCAAAGGATATGTTGCCTACCCGGTGCCAGAGTAAGGGATATCGTGAGGCGGCTAGCGAGGAATTTGGAAAGTGGGGGGGGGGGGGGGTAATTCCAGTTGTCGTGGTCCATGTCGGAACAAACGACATAGGTAGGAACAGGGAGGAGGTCCTGCTGAAGGAGTATCAAGAGTTAGGAGCTAAATTTAAAAACTAGGGCCCGCATTTGATGAATGCCTCCGCCCACCAAGTGTCGCCCAAAGAGCCGCCGTGGTACCGGACGGTGTTTTGGGCAGGGTTTTCAGCAAAGATTGGTGGGCGGCAAATGAGGGACTTATGCTGCCAACCTGGACGGCAGCTGGCGGGAGCTCCCAATCTCGGCGGCAAAGGCGCTTGCCGCACAAGTGCCGCCGAGGATGGAGTCGGGCCCACGGAGGGTCGAAGACCTGCAAAGAAAAAGCATTAAAACAAAACATCGAAACACCTTCAGGGGAGCCCATACAGGTAAGTCCCTGTAAAGAAAAAAAAAAATGTTTACTCACTTTTTTTTCAGTTCGTCATACCTACCGTCGGGGACAGATCAGCCTCCTCGCAGCGATCCACCCCCATTCTGGTGCCGACTCCCGCCCACACCAATCTGGCATCTCGGCGGGTGAGAGTTCACTTACACCACTCGGCCGTCCGCTGACGTCAGTGGGCGGTTCCCGACGGCTCTCCCCTCTCTCCCACCCACTCCAGACCAGATCGAAACTGGCACTGGGCGGAACCCGAGGAGGAATGTCGGCGACAGTGGGCGGTGAGTGCATCAATTTCAGGCCCCAGGATCTTGAAGGTAATAATCTCTGGATTATGTGAATTAAACATGGCAGGGTATAACATATTTAGAAAGGATAGAGGGAGAAGGGGAGGTGGAGTAGCTGTACTTAGGGATAACATAATGGCAGTAGAAAAAAGTGACACAGCTATTAGCAAGACAGAAAAATAATCCATGTGGATAGAGATAAAAGATAATGAAGGATCTATCACACTAATGGGCTAGTCTACAGACCACCTAATAGTGGAAGGGAGGTGGAAGTAGAAATATGTAAACAAATTAGGGAAATTAGTAAAAAAAAACATAGAATAATAATCATGGGCTATTCCAGCTACCCCGATATTAATTCGGCAGAAGAGGTAAAAGAAAAGATTTGAAAAAAAGATTTGCATTTATATAGCGCTTTTCATGACCACCGGACGTCTCAAAGCACTTTACAGCCAGTGAAGTACTTTTGGAGTGTAGTCACTGGTTTAATGTGGGAAAAGGGGATAAGGGAATGGAGTTTCTACAATGTGTACAGAACTCCTTTCTAACCCAATATGTAAAAAGCCCAACCAGGGAGGATTTGCTATTGAATCTAGTGATGGGGAATGCACCAGAGCAGATAAGAGGGGTAAAAGTAGGGGAACATCTGGGCAATAGTGACCATAATATAATACGTTTTAAGATAATAATAATTGAGAAGGACAAAGACCAGGATAATAGATTGGAGAAAAGCTGATTTTGAGGGGCTGAGAATAGAACTTGGGGAAAATAAAATGAACAATATCGACAAACAATCATGTAGATCAGCAATGGGAAACATTTAAAACGGTGTTCAACAAGAGCCCAGGGAAAATACATTCTGCTTAAAAAAAAATTAAACACTAATGGGACACTATGGATGAATAAAGCCATAAGGGAAAAATTGAGGGTAAGGAAAGAGGCGTACATGGACAGGAGGGGAGAGCATAATTCGGGAGAATATAAAGAGATTGAGAGAAACAATTAGGAAGGTAAAGAAGACTATGAAATTAAATTATCAAAGAACATAAAACAAAATAGTAAAATATTTTATAGGCACATAAATAAAAAAAGGAAGGTCAGGATGGAAATAGGGCCACTAAGAGATGGATGGGATAATACCACTGACAGCGATAAAGAGATGGCAGAAATATTAAATAATTGCTTCAGTATGTACCAGGGAGATAGAACAGGTGAACATGACATTGGATCATGCGATTAGTAATGAAATAAATGCATTTAATATAAAAAGAGGAGATATATTAAATAAACTAATCAAACACAAAGAGGAAAAAACCCTTGGTCCGAACAGATTACATCCCTGCATTTTAAAAGAATCTAGGGAAGAGATAGAGGTATTACTACATATTTAATAATTAATTAAACAAAGGTGTAGTGCCAGAGGACTGGCGGATAGCGAACAAAATTATAGAATCCCTTATCACTACTACATTTCTATTCTGCTCTCTCCCCCCATCCCCCACTCCTTTGGACAGCCTCTGAGCTTTGGTGCCTTGGTCTGCATTATGTCTGTCCTCCCTGTAGTCTTTCTCCTTGTCCTCACAGGTAACGAGTTGAACGGGACCAGTGTCTGCGGGACCTCCGTCTCAACCTCTCCAAAGTTCCCGCTACCCATCTCCCTAGCAGTCACACCCTCCCCTTCCTCAACCTGTGCTTTCCTCTGGGGTGTGACCATATTCTGAATAAATCTGTCCAGCAATTCCTCCCCCACCCTTATTTTTCGGAATGTGTCTAACTCGCACTCCAACTCATGGACTCTGAGCCGAAGTGACTGAAGGCAGAGACAAAACCTATATTTAAGAAGGGAGATAGAATATGTCCAGGGAGCTGCACACCAGTCAGTTTAACATCGGTGGTAGGAAAAATAATGGAATCCCTACTACAGGAGAAAATAGAACATCTAGAAGCCAAAACTATAATAATGACTAGTCATCATGGATTTCAAAAGGGAAAGTCTTGCTTAACCAACCTCATTGAATTTTTTAAAGAGGTAACAGAGAGAGTAGACAAGGGTGATGCTGTGGATGTGATTTATGTAGATTTTCAAACGACCTTCGATAAGGTACCATATAATAGACTGATGAACAAGGTCGGAGAATGCGGAGTCGGGACAAATAGCAGAATGGATAGCTAACTGGCTTCAAGACAAAGCAGAGAGTAGGGGTAAAGGGTAGCTATTCACAATGGCAGAAGGTGGGTAGTGGTGTTCCACAAGGATCACTGCTGAGACCACTGTTGTTCACAATTTATATTAACGATTTAAACTTAGGAGTCAAAAACACAATTTCAAAATTTGCGGATGACACCAAATTGAGGGGGGTGATGGGGGGATAGTTAATACTGAGGAGGACTGCAACAAATTACAGGAGGACATTAATAAACTTGCAGAATGGGCATAAAATCAGCAAATGAATTTCAACACAGATAAATGTGAGGCATTACATTTTAATAGTAAGAATAGGGAGGTCACTTATCGTAGGGTGCAAGTCTGGGTGGGATAGAGGAACAAAGGGATCTCGGAGTACAAATACACAAATCGCTGAAAGTAGCAACACAGGTTAACAAGGCCATGAAAAAGCAAACCAAGCACCAGGGTTTATTTCTAGAGGGATAGAATTGAAAAGTAGTGAAGTTATGTGAAACTTACATCGAACCTTGGTTAGACCATACTTGGAGTACTGTGTACAATTCTGGTCACCATATTATAAAAAGGATATAGAGGCACTGGAGAGGGTGCAGAGAAGATTTACAAGGATGATACCAGAAATGTGAGGGTGTACCAATCAGCAAAGGATGATCAGGCTGGGTCTCTTTTCTCTTGAAAAGAGAAGGCTGAGGGATGATCTAACAGAGGTCTTTAAAATTATAGAAACATAGAAAATAGGTGCAGGAGTAGGCCATTCGGCCCTTCGAGCCTGCACCGCCATTCAATGAGTTCATGGCTGAACATTCAACTTCAGTACCCCATTCCTGCTTTCTCGCCATACCCCTTGATCCCCCTAGTAGTAAGGACTACATCTAACTCCTTTTTGAATATATTTAGTGAATTGGCCTCAACAACTTTCTGTGGTAGAGAATTCCACAGGTTCACCACTCTCTGGGTGAAGAAGTTTCTCCTCATCTCGGTCCTAAATGGCTTACCCCTTATCCTTAGACTGTGCCCCCTGGTTCTGGACTTCCCCAACATTGGGAACATTCTTCCTGCATATAACCTGTCTAAACCCGTCAGAATTTTAAACATTTCTCTGAGATCCCCTCTCATTCTTCTGAACTCCAGTGAATACAAGCCCAGTTGATCCAGACTTTCTTGATATGTCAGTCCCGCCATCCTGGGAATCAGTCTGGTGAACCTTCGCTGCACTCCCTCAATAGCAAGAATGTCCTTCCTCAAGTTAATACTGGAAATGATAATCAGGGACAAAATTAACAGTTATTTGGACAAGTGTGGATTAATTAAGGAAAGCCAGCACGGATTTGTTAAAGGCAAATCGTGTTTAACTAACTTGATCGAGTTTTTTCATGAGATAATAGAGAGGGTTGATGAGGGCAATGCGGTTGATGTGATGTATATGGACTTCCAAAAGGCGTTTGATAAAGTGCCACATAATAGGCTTGCCAGCAAAGTTGAAGCCCATGGAATAAAAGGGACAGTGGCAACATGGATATGAAATTGGCTAAGCGACAGGAAACAGAGCATAGTGGTGAACGGTTGTTTTTTGGACTGGAGGAAGGTATACAGTGGGGTTCCACAGAGGTCGGTACTCGGACCACTGCTTTGCTTGATATATATTAATGACTTGGACTTAGGAATACAGAGCACAATTTCAAAATTTGCAGTCGACACAAAAATTGGAAGTATAGTGAACAGTGACGGGGATAGTGATAGACTTTAAGAAGACACAGATAGGCTGGTGAAATGGGCGGACACGCGGCAGATGAAATGTAACGCAGAAAAATGCGAAATGATATATTTAGGCAGGAAGAACGAGGAGAGGCAATATAAACTAAAGGGGGTGCGTGGACAGAGAGACCTGGAGAAATGTGCAGAAATCTTTGAAGATGGCAGGGCAGGTTGAGAAAGCGGTTCAAAAAGCATACGGGAGACTGGGTTTCATAAATAGAGGCAGAGAGTACAAAAGCAAGGAAATTATGATGAACCTCAACTGCAGTATTGTGTACAATTCTGGGCACCGCACTTTAAGAAAGATGTGAAGGCCTTAGAGAGAGTGCAGAAAAGATTTACGAGAATTATTCCAAGGTTGAGGGACTTCAGTTACGTGGATAAACTTGAGACGCTGGGTGGGTCGAGAACCAGAGGACACAGATTTAAGGTGATTGGCAAAAGAACTAAAGGCGACATGAGGAAAAACATTTTACACAGCAAGTGGTTAGGATCTGGAATACATCATCATCATCACACGCAGTCCCTCGGAATCGAGGAAGACTTGTTTCCACTCTAAAAATGAGCTCTTAGGTGACTGAACAGTCCAATACGAGAAACACAGTCCCTGTCACAGGTGGGACAGACAGTCATTGAGGGAAAGGGTGGGTGGAACTGGTTTGCCACACGCTCTTTCCGCTGCCTGTGCTTCATTTCTGCACGCTCTCGCGATGAGACTTGAGGTGCTCAGCGCCCTTCCACATGCACTTCCTCCACTTCGGACGGTCTTTGGACAGGGACTCCCAGGTGTCAGTGAGGATGTTGCACTTTATCAGGGAGGCTTTAAAGATGTCCTTGAAACATTTCCTCTGCCCACCTTTGGCTTGTTTGCCGTGAAGGAGTTCCGAGTAGAGCACTTACTTTCGGAGTCTCATGTCAGGCATGCGAACAATGTGGCCTGTCCAGCGGAGCTGACCAAATGTGGTCAGTGCTTCAATGCTGGGCATGTTGGCCTGGTCGAGGACGCTAATGTTGGTGCATCTGTCCTCCCAGTGGATTTTCAGGATCTTGCAGAGACATTGTTGGTGGTATTTCTCCAGCGACTTGAGATGTCTGCTGT
Source organism: Pristiophorus japonicus (assembly GCF_044704955.1). Lineage (NCBI taxonomy): Eukaryota > Metazoa > Chordata > Chondrichthyes > Pristiophoridae > Pristiophorus > Pristiophorus japonicus. The sequence continues at coordinate 21,933,641 of NC_091994.1, forward strand.
ACATGGTCCATACAGGAGGGCGGGTATTACTACTTGTAGACCATGAGCTTGGTGGCAGATTTGAGGGCCTGGTCTTCGAACACTCTTTTCCTCAGGCGGCCGAAGGCTGCACTGGCGCACTGGAGGCGGTGTTGAATCTTGTCGTCAATGTCTGCACTTGTTGATAAGAGGCTCCCGAGGTATGGGAAATGGTCCACGTTGTCCAGGGCCGTGCCGTGGATCTTGATGACTGGGGGACAGTGCTGTGTGGCGAATGCACTGCCTGAACGGGTGGTGGAAACAGACTCAATCGTGGCTTTCAAAAGGGAATTGGTAAGTACCTGAAGGAAAAAAATTGCAGGGCTACGGGGAAAGGGTGGGAGAGTGGGACTGGCTGAAGTGCTCTTGCCAAGAGCCGGTATGGGCTCGACGGGCCGAATGGCCTTCTGTGCTATAACCATTCTATGATTCATGGGACTTCCATTTGATAGCCACTCATGAATTCCTCTTACTCATCTGAACATTAGAACTGGAGTAGGCCATTCAGCCCTTCAAGCCTGTTCCATCATTCAATTAGATCATGCTGAGCTATACCTCAACATTTATCTGCCTTAGCTCAATATCCTTTTGTTATATATGCAAGCACTCTAGTAATGACTCCACGAGGTAGGGTATTGTACTTGAACTGTTGTGACCTTAGTCCATTTATTGTAGCTCCCTGAGTGAGGGCACAATGAGGTGAACTCCCTTTTATACTTGGTTACCTGTAGTGCGCAGGTGACCCTTAGGTCTGCACCAGTAGCACCCTCTGGTGGTACAGGTATGGTGTATACAGTGTGAAGATACATTCAGTTGTCTAATGTTACAGTACATACATTATACATACACAACAACACTCCCCCCTAAGTCTTGTGCCACTGGCTTTTGCACTGTGTGTTCTGGCCCTCGACTTGAGTGCCCAAAGCCCTTGCACTTTGTCTTTGCTTGGGAATGGCTCTCTCCCTGTGGACCCCCAAGTCCTTATTGCCATGACATTGGGAAGTGGTCAGCAGTGGACGGTTGGAGGTTGTAGTGAGGGTTGTGTTAGTTCTGGGTGTGATCCATGTGTGTCCATAGCTACATACATCCATTTCTCCCCCCCCCCCCCATGCATAGTCCATGTATGTGGCTCAACACCTGCATTGGTCTACATGTACAGAGAATAAAGAATCGTATTGGTTATATCACTGTTTTTGGGTTCAGCAGTAGTGGAACAAGTACATTTTACAGGTAAGGTACATACTGGTATTACAGTCTTGCCCCTGGGGTGTGGGTGCAGGTGGGTGAGGACGCTTGTTCTGAGCAATCGGACTGTACCCCTTCCGGCTGGGTGGGCATGGATTGCTCACCTGGCTGTGTCTCTCAGGGCCTTAGCCGTAGCTTAGTGGTGAGCAGAGCCACAGGAATGTGTGGCCGTCCTGTCCTCCTTTGAGGGCTGCAGGGTCTCCCTGCTGCTCTTCAGTAGTGATGGGAGTCTGGTCATCCCAGAACACATCGGGAGGGCTGGAGGGTGCTGGCCTCTTGCTCCCAGTGCTGGCCCTGGTGGCCAGGAGGGCAGGGCCGATCTGGGGCAAGGTGCCAGTGGTGGTGCCTGTGCCATCCATTGATCACTGGTCCTGCAGTGGGTATGATCCCACTGTGTGTGTGGCCACCCTCCCTGGGGCATCACATTGGTCCCAGAGGCGTGGGCTACATGATCGGGTAGCCCGCTGGACCTGGGTGCTTCCTTGCCCTTGCCTTTGTCGGCGTGCCTGTAGGATCCGGCATAACATCTCATTTCATCATTAGCATTCATGATACATTGGCTCCAACCGCAATCAGCCGACTCGACATTGTTATTTTTCTTTACACTTTCGCATTTGTCAATTACATCACTTTTCTGTGTACTATCAGCATCTCTGTGCAAGGTTACATTTAGATACCTGCATTTGTTAGTTACATCTTTCTCATTAGTACCACCAGCATCACTGTTCAACAGTACATTTATATACTTGCATTTGTTGATTACATCTTTTACATTAGTGTCATCGGCATCGCTGTTCAACGGTACATTTGTATGCTTGCATTTGTTAATTACATCTTTTCCATTAGTATCACCGGCATCGCTGTACAAAGAGTGGAACTGTCCTTTTAATTGTTCTGGGTTGCCGGTCTCCTTTAAAAGGGTCTTGCAATCTTTACCCCAATCCGGTTCGCTGCTCGGCATCACGTGTTGCTCCCTCAAAGCTGCCCCTCGTGGTCTGGTCGTGGCCATCTTGATTTCAGGTGCTTCACCTTGTGGTGCGGGTGCCATCTTCTTTCTCTCCACGAGGTAGGCTACGGTGATTCTTTTCTCCCCAGGTTCTGCCACGGAAGCCGGGAATCTACCTACAGCACTGATCTTCTTCCCTTGGAGTCCTGCCACTGGAGCCCAGAAGGTGAGGTCTGGTCGTTCAGATTGGATCAATTGTGCGGTCTGTGTCATCGCCATGCAGTCGAGTTGGACAGTAGGATTTCCAGGTGCTGCGATGGATCTAAATTTGGGGCCATGTAGGACGTCGATCACTGGGGCCTGGAGGCTTTCCCAGCTCCAACAGATTTGGATTTGCTTCATCCATCTTCTTCCCAGCAGCATGGGACCATCACCAACAACGATCCACAAAGGTAGCTTGTGCAACGCGCCATCATGGGACACCTGAACATCCACGCTGCCAATGACTGGGATGGTGTCTTTTGTGTAAGTGAGCATTGGGATTGGGAGCATTTTGGGTCATTCGGCAGGATTGTCCCAGAGTTTCTTGAAGGCCGTCTGATTCATCAGCGATTGGCTCGCCCCTGTGTCGACCTCCATCGAGACTGGAACACCGTTGATTTCTACTTCCATTTTCCATGGGGAACTCTCGGTGGAGCAGGTATATACTCCATACACCTCTTCCAGGGGCTGAGCTGCTTCATAGACTCTCTCTTTGTCTTCATCAGCGCTGGAGTCCGGGTGATCGGCCAACTCTTCAGCGACTTGGTGAGTAAAGTTTCTTCTACACATCCGCTGGAGATGACCTTTAGTGTTGCAGCCTTTGCAAGTATAGTCCTTGTATCAGCACAGATGGGCCCTGTGATTTCCTCCACAGCGCCAGCACGGGGCTAGCCGGTTGGTCCGATGTGGCGGTCTCAGGGTTGCGGGACTCGGGGTAGCAGCCTTGCCTCTGAATGGCGCCATTCGGTTCACTGTACTTGTTGGGTTGGAGTCCTGGGGGTGAGTCCTCATCCTCTTGGAATTGCAGGCCGAAATCATGAATGCCTGGCTCACTTTGATTGCCTTCTGCAGGGTGACCGTAGTGTCTGCAGAGAGCAGCTTGTGGAGGAGGCTCTCGTGGCCGATTCCAATAACAAAGATGTCCCTCAGTGCTTCGGTGAGGTGGTCGCCAAAATCACACGGTGCAGCCAATCATCTCAGGTCTGCAGCATATTTTGCAATTTCTTGGCCTTCGGGCCACCGGTGGGTGTAGAACCGGTGTCTGGCTGTGAATGATGCTCTCTTTAGCTTTGAGCTGTTCCTGTATTATTGTTATGAACTCCACGTACAATTTGGTTGTCATCTTCGCTGGGGCTAGCAGGTCCCTGACGAGGCCATGGACAGTGGGCCCACAACTGCTGAGCAGGATGGCTCTGCACTTATCAGCCAGTGAGGTTGGTGTGTATCCCACCAGGTCGTTCGCGATGAAGAAGTGTTCGAGCCTTTCCACAAAGGCATTCCAATCTTCTCCATAAGTGAATTGTTGAAAGTTGCTTCGGTTAGCCATGTTGCGTGTGGAATTTTGTAATCTCATCGCCAATTGTTATATATGCAAGCACTCTAGTAATGACTCCACGAGGTAGGGTATTGTATTTGAACTGTTGTGACCTTAGTCCATTTATTGTAGCTCCCTGAGTGAGGACACAATGAGGTGAGCTCCCTTTTATACTTGGTTACTTGCAGTGTGCAGGTGATCCTTCGGTCTCCACCAGTAGCACCCTCTGGTGGTACAGGTATGGTGTATACAGTGTGAAGGTACATTCAGTGGTCTAGTGTTACAGTACATACATTATACATACACAGCACCTTTAATACCTTTACCTGAGAAAAATCTATCAATCTCAGTGTTGAACATTTCAATTGTCCCAGCATCCACATCCTTTTGGGGGCAGAGTTCCAGATTTCCACTATCCTTTGTGTTAAAAAGTGCTTCCTAATTTCTCTTCTAAATTGTCTAGCTTGCATTTTAAAATTATGTTTCCTTGTCCTGGAGTTCTCCCACCAAAGGCCAAGCTCAGCACTTTGTATGGTGACCTTTAAATGCTTAGAGAAACCAAGAATACTGAAGGAAAGCATTGGCTGGAAAAAAAACCCGAAATGCAAAAACATGCAAATCCTTGCAAACGCAATGAATGCACGGGCAAAAATGTAGAAACATTGACCAGAAAAAGCAAAAATTACTTTTCTGATGATGGCAGGAAGAGTCCTAGGCCAGGCACCAGGATCCCTGATGTGCCCATGTAAAACATCGTTGGTGATCTCACATCAGCAGTCGGGAATTCTGGCGAGGGGCCTCTTCTGCATAAAAGAATCAACTTAAACGAGGCTCTTGCAGCGCCTCCTTACTTTTGCCCAGAAAATCATCAGTTGGAAAATTGGGTGTGCCGCAAACAAATGCCTGCCCACGTGTCAGATATTCCCCCTTGTTGCATTGGAGGCTCCAAACAGCTGGTGGAATCTCATAGAATCGGGACTATAGTTTAAAAACTCTCCAGAATGTGTCTTCAGCAAATGAGCTTCGCATTAGAAATGTAAAATCTATATATACCACTGCATTATCTTTATTTCAGCAAAGGAGAAACATCATAGTGATTTTGTATCCATGGTCTGCAACTACGTAAAAGAAAAGAAGACTTGCATTTACGTAGCACCTTTCACGACCATCGGATGTCTCAAAGTGCTTTACAGCCAATTAAGTACTTTTGGAGTGTAGTCATTGTTGTAATGTAGGAAACGTGGCCAATTTGCACACAGCAAGCGCCAACAAACAGCAATGTGATAATGGCCAGATCATCTGCTTTTTGTTAGGTTGATTGAGTGATAAATATTGGCCAGGACACTGGAGATAACTCGCCTGCTCTTCTTAAAAATAGTGCCATAGGATCTTTTACATCCACTTGAGAGAGCAGACGGGGCCTCGGTTTGACATCTCACCCGAAAGACGGCACCTTCGACAGTGTAGCACTCCCTCAGCACTGCACTGTAGTGTCAGCCTAGATTGTTGTGCTCAATACCCTGGAATGGGACTTGAATCCACAACCTTCTGACTCAGAGGCGAGAGTGCTACCCACTGAACCACAGCTGACATGTATGGATTGTTATGGGTGTGGCATATACCAGATAAATAATGCTGATGAAATTTATTCTTAAAATGAGTTCTTGGGATGTGGCAATTAGCTAGAGTAATTTCCGTCGGGGGTGGGGGCAGTTCCGAACTCCTGTTGTCACTTTGGTGGAAGGCCCAGAGAGACATTTACACTATTTCCATCAATCTTACAGCAAGAGATCAAAGATTCCTCACAGGAATTCTACCACTTAAGAGTCAACCACACAGTATGAAACTGGAGTCACACATGTAGGTCACATCATGTTCCATTCCCTGAAGGACATTAGTGAAGTAAAGCAATTGGGTTTTTCTGACAATCCAGCAGCTTTTCTGGCCATTTTCTGGAGCTAGTCCACTAACTGTAGACTTAATTGAATTCAGTTGCATAGTTTATCATTATGGGTCTTGCAGTCACTACCTCTGGGCTGCGCGTCCAGTCCATAGCCGCTAGGCTACTGTACCCATTAGCTTTTTATACTGAATATATGGGCCCAAGTTTCCACAAGAAAAAAAACGGACGCCCCTCCGAGCTGGGCGCCCGTTTTTCGCGCCTAAAACGGCGCCTAAAAAAATCCTCGTTATTCTCCACCTACTTACAGGTCCTCTGGCCCTCGGCGCAGCCAGCACGAGCTGTGGGGGCGGGGGGGGGGCGGAGCCAGGTCCCGGCACTGAAAACAGTGCCGGGACCTCTGCACATGCGCGCTACAGTCGGCACGCAAGTGCAGTAGCTCCAGGCGCCGAACTGTGTGGGAGGGGCCCGAAGCACGCAGCCCCTAGCACTGGCCCAATGGCCTCACTGGGGCTGCGTGAATGAGGCTCCTCCCACGGCCAGCTCCTGCTCCCACCGCCCCCCCCGCGACCAGACCCGACACCCGCTACCCTCCCCTGACCAGACACCCGCTACCCCCCCGCCGATCCGACACCCGCGCCCCCCTCCCCCCCTCCACCCCCCCCGCCGACCAGACCCGACCCGACACCCGCTCCCGCCCCGCCGACCAGACACCCGCTAACCCCCCCCCCGTCCTCCCCACCGACCAGACCCGCTCCCCCCCCCGCCCGACCCGACCCGACACCCGCTCCCCGCCGAGACCCGAGACCCGAGACCCGCTCCCCCCGAGACCCGAGACCCGAGACCCGCTCCCCCCCGACCCCGACCAGACACCTGCTCCCCGACCCGAGACCCGCTCCCCCCCTCCCGCCCCGACCCGACCCGACCCGAGACCCGCTCTCCCACCCCCCCTACGACTGACCCAACCCGATCCGCGCTCCTGTTCCCCAACCCGCCCCCCTCTCTCTCCCTCCCCTCTCTCCCCCCCCGCCCACCGCTCTCTCTCTTCCCCTCCCCCGCTCTCTCTCCCCCCCCTCCTCCCCCCCTCTCCCCTCTCCTCCCCTCCCTCCTCCCCTCTCTCTCCTCCCCCTCTCTCCCTCTCACCTCCCTCCCCCTCCCCCCTCCCCCTCTCTCCTCCCTCCCTCTCTCCCTCCCCCTCCCATCTCCCCTCTCTCTCCCCCCTCTCTCCCTCTCTCTCTCTCCCCTCCCTCCCTCTCTCTCCCCACCCTCCCTCTCCTCTCCCTCCGCCTCCCCCTTCCCTCTCCCCCCCTCCCCTCTCCCCCTCCCCTCTCCCCCTCCCTCCCCCCTCTCCCTCTTCTCTCTCTCCCCTCCCCTCCCTCCCCTCTCTCTCCCCCCTCCCTCCCCTCTCTCTCTCCCCTCCCCTCCCTCTCTCTCTCTCCCCTCCCTCCCTCCCCTCTCTCTCTCTCCCCCTCCCTCCCTCCCCTCTCTCTCTCTCCCCCTCCCTCCCTCCCCTCTCTCTCTCCCCCTCCTCCCTCCCCCTCTCTCTCTCCCCCTCCCTCCCCTCTCTCCCCCTCCCCCTCCCCTCTCTCTCCCTCCCTCCCTCCCCTCTCTCTCCTCCCTCCCTCCCTCCCTCTCTCTCCCTCCCTCCCTCCCCTCTCTCTCTCCCCCCTCCCTCCCTCCCTCTCTCTCTCTCCCCCCCTCCATCCCTCTCTCTCCCCTCTCTCTCCCCCCTCCCTTCCTCTCCCTCCCTCCCCGCTCTCTCTCTCCCCCTCCCTCCCCTCTCTCCCCCTCCCTCCCTCCCCTCTCTCTCCCTCCCTCCCTCCCCTCTCTCTCCCTCTCCCTCCCTCCCTCCCCTCTCTCTCCCTCCCTCCCTCCCCTCTCTCTCTCCCCCCTCCCTCCCTCCCTCTCTCTCTCTCCCCCCCTCCATCCCTCTCTCTCCCCCTCTCTCTCCCCCCTCCCTTCCTCTCTCTCCCCCCTTCCCTCTCCCCCCTCTCTCTCAGCCCCCCCTCCCCCCTCCCTCCCTCTCTCCCCCCCACTCCCTCCCTCTCTCCCCCCCCTCCCTCCCTCTCTCCTCTCCCCCCTCTCTCCCCCATCCTCTTTCCCCCCCCTCCCCTCCCCTCTCTCTCCCCCCCTCCCTCCCTCTCTCTCCCCCCCTCCCTCCCTCTCCCCCCCTCCCTCCCTCCCTCTCCCCTCCTCCCTCCCTTCTCCCCCCCTCCCTCCCCCCTCTCCCCCCTCCCTCCCTTCCCTCCCTCCTCTCTCTCCCGCCCTCCCTCCCTCCCCCTCTCTCTCCTCTCTCTCTCTCCCCCCTCCCTCCTCTCTCTCTCTCCTCTCTCCCCCCCTCCCTCCCCTCTCTCTCTCTCCCCCCTCCCTCCCTTCTCTCTCTCTCCCCCCCTCCCTCCCCTCTCTCTCTCCCCCCCTCCCTCTCTCTCTCCCCCCTCCCTCCCCTTTCTCTCTCTCCCCCTCCCTCCCCTCTCTCTCTTTCCCCCTCCCTCCCTCCCCTCTCTCTCTCTCCCCCTCCTCCCCTCCCCCTCTCTCTCTCTCCCCTCCCTCCTCCCCTCTCTCTCTCTCCCCCTCCCTCCCT